>NW_010430578.1:0-5109 GCF_000710305.1 Buceros rhinoceros silvestris
GTAAGGAGGAATGACACCTCTCCCTTCGACACTTCCTTTTACGTTTTTTTCTAAGCAGTCAAAGTATGGGAAAATATTCCAGTATTTCAGCTTATTATCAGACATATCTCCCCCATCCCAGCCAGTGCATATTGTACAGGCTTTGGGCTATCGCCAGGGCCTCCTGTGGCGCTCACAGATTGCTCACAACACCTGGATGGTATTTTGCACCTGCCGAAGCCAGAGTCCTAACGGGGCACTAACCTGCTGGAAGCTGGTGTACCAGCATGTGGAGTGTGGGGGGGGTTTCAGGGGGGCAGCAAAGCGGGAGAGGGGCTGTTTTGAAAATCTGCTGGTGCTTGGCGTCTCCAATGCATTTGCAGGAAGCCACGGTGAGAGGCATACATGCACAGGCTGCCCAAGAGCGGTGCCGTGCGGGGTGTCCTCAGCGATGTGGGGAGCGCTGGAGCTGGCACATGACCAGAGGAAAGGAGCTGTGGCCAGCGTTACATAACCAGATCCTTAAGTAGGACACGACTGCTGCAACAGCTCCCGCGTTCTTCTGGCTGGTCATGCTGTTAACGGGGGGAAGGAGGTGTTGCCAGAACTCATCTGGATCATGTTAGAGCTAAGTTCAGAGGCAGGAGTCTCCTGGAGAGCGGATGTGTATCAGAACAGAGTGGTCCTCTACCTGCTCTACCAGCAGCAGCATCCAACTTTGTTTCTTAAAATCAGGGCAGTTGCGCTTATTGAAGACAAGAAATCATTATATGCAAGATGAAGCATGCGTCCCTTAACTACTCCCAAAAGTGCTTCTGTCAAGAATTATGAAATTTCCATATTTTACAAATGCCGTTTTTCTTACCAGCCTTAAGCAAGTAGTAATGTGAAGCCTTTAAGTATAAAAACTAAAAAGCTGGAGAATCTTGTACAGACCTTTTAAAGCATTTACTTTAGAAAATCCCGCTTTGGGCTTTTTTTGGCTCACGGGACTTTTTATGTAAAATATAAAGACTTCATGTATCACTTGTTTCTGGTTTTGAGTAACATTTCTCTGTTCCTATTAAACATTAGGTAGAAAGTTGTTTGCTGAATTTCTCTCGCATTCCTGAGTCACTTAGAGTTCCAGATGAATGTGGCAGCTCTAATATGCATGGGGGTGATGAACCTTTCCATGGTGTTTTGATGAGATGTCGAGCTTAACTCTTAGTTTAACTCTTTGCGATGCCGATTAGTGGTCCTCACTGATATAGACAAGCAGTGGTTTTGTGGCTTTTCCCTGCTGTGCCGTCTGAGCGGGAACTGGAGACAGAAAACCAAGAGAGCAGGGAGGCTGAAGAACTGTAAAAGACCCTGGAAGAGGAAGCCCTGTGCGGAAGCCCTGTTTATAACATGCACAACACCATTGGTGCTCATCCAGTTTAAAATAATCACTCCTCTGATGCTTGTGTGCGTGAAAGCGAATCCATAAAGCCTCGAGGTGTTTCAAAGTGGAAAACGGAAAAAACTGGCAAAGCCAAACCTAGAAGCTGGTTGAGGAGAGAGGAGGCAGGAAATAGCGTTCCAGTTCTTCAGCAGAGTTTGCGTTGCTTCTCGTATTTTGGGATCACCATTCTTGTGGCCCAGTGAGAGATCAACATATGTATAACATACAGAGACCACTCTGATTTCTTCCTTACAAGCTTTTGCAAGTTCACAAGCATTGGCTCCTTTCCCCTTACCCCCTCAACCTGCTCAGGTCAGTGTATTCTGCAGAATAGATCATTTTGTCTTTCTAGTTACATTCTCTAGCAAGTGGTATATCTACACTTTACTTTTCATTAAATTGGACTTAAAATTACTGATAAATCAGCAGACAAAACTGCAGTATATTGTACTAACTAATGCTCATACCAGAAGTTAAGGAAGTTTTGAAAGGGAACGATCCCAAATGCACTAAATTGATAGATATGGATCTGTGTATGGACTTCAGAAGAAAATTGCCAGGATAGTTCCTGCGCAAGAGTACTTTGGAAAACTATAATCTGTGATACAGACGATACTTCCAATTATATTTTTGGATACTATGTGAACTATAAATTGTTAAAGATTATCAAACCTCCAAAGAATTCATAAATAGTTGATATTCACAAATATTTAGTATACGTAAGTCATTTGGAATTTCGGGATTGTTCAATATATCCAGGAAGTATCAGTGCAACAGAGTTTAAGAAGAGAGATGCTGTTACCAGCATTTATTAAAATAGTACAGATGTAAGTGGGATGCACTTAGAAACAAATGGAATGGACTGTGCCACACGGAAGATAAGGCATGGTTAGTGCGTCTACAGCAAACTGCTAAGTAACTACAAAAGACTTTTATTTAGAGCGTCTGAGGCAGCTGGTATTTAAGTACATTTAATACGTAATTGTAAATGAAGTCTTTTTTGTGTAGAAATTCAGCACGTCACCAAACAGTATCACCAAACAGTGTGCACAGGAGCTAGTATGTATAATATTAGTGAAAAATGAGCAGCAGAGATTCAGCTTTCCTGGTGATAAGCGTTCTTTTAAGAAAAGCTGGGGGAAGTGGTATGATTTCAGCAAAGCAGACTGCCCTTTGTAGAAGGAAAATAGGAAAGTTATGAACAAAAAAATGTTACAGAGAAAAAGTGCAAAGGTAATCTTTATCAAAACATGTAATTTCCCTCAAAAGTGACTGTTTTCTACAACATTTAGAGATACAGTTACTTGTCTAAGGACTGTTCAATAATTTCATGTTCAAATTTTTTTCGTGTTAAACACTTCATGGTGGAAAATCTTACCCGGAATAAGAAAATGTTACAAAGTCAATATCTAAAAGCATACTGCATTGTATTTTCTTTGCATATTGCATTGCATTAGGTTGATGAGATTTAATTAACTCAAGTGAAAGCAGCATGAATTTGATCAAGAATTCTAAAGAAATGTTTACATTGAACATCACTTTTTTCTTTTTTTTTCCCGCTGGAGCAGAATCAAAGAAAAAACTGGCTTTGTTTCAAGGGAATTGTCCGGTTAGACTTGTGATGAAATATGTTATTGCTGGTGACAGAAGGGCAGAGCAAAGTAAAGGCTGGGACCACCCTACTTGTCTGTAGACAGGTTACATTATTTATTCAGGACGTGGGAAACAGAAGTCGATGTTGTTTTAGTTCATCTAAATAATTAATTGCTTCTTGGAGTCAGAAGTGTCATTCTGGTGTCCCATTACTATCCCCCTTGAAAACTGTCCAAAGTTTCAGAAAGCTATTCTGATTATCATCATTATCTGTCTCAGCAGGTGAAATTTTATGCTAGAGAAATAGATGCATTTTCTCTTTAACATATTTCATTTGAGGGATAGAGGTGAGGGAGCATCTTTCAAAAATTTTAGTCCCACTTTATGTCCATTCCTAATGGAATCTTAAATATCAAGAGCAAGAGTTAAAAATACTGGACTGATGGTGAAAGTACTGAATAGAGTTTGTTGTTCACTTGGAAGTAAAATTGAACATTTTGTGTTTATAATGTTTATAGTAAGTTTTGCTGTTGCAGCTGCCCTGCCTATTGCAGTTTGTTTCTTGGATGCTGTGAGAACCTCTTTGTCTATGGTCAGCATAGGAAAGCTTAGTATCAGGCCGTAACGTCTAAGAGTGAAAACCTTTGTAAAATTTTCATGCAGTAGTATTTCTATGCAAATTTTGAAAATCGGTGATAAATCTTGTTCAGTAAAAGAATACTAATATGAACAAATGTACAACAGAGAAACAGGGCATAGATTGCTGAGTGGTGTTTTGTATAGAAAGGTTTGGATAAAGAGTGGGCAAATTCTGGGGGAGAACACTGAAAGAGAAGGAGCGGCTGTATTGGTTGTCAGGAAGTAGGCACAGAGATTGTTCTTTCCGGGAAAGAATTACATCATACTCTAACACTCTTCCAAGTGCTAGAAGTCTACCCCAGGAACAGACCAGCCACATAAGATCCTAATGTGAGACAGCAGATGATGTCGGTTGAAAGCAATGTGTCGTTAAAAAAAACACCAACTTGTAGCATGGAGCTCGGAAACAAGTTGGCATGTTCCAGAAAGTTCAGGATCCAAGAGTCCAGTCCAGCCTCCGTAAGCAGAGTCATGCAGCACCCCTCGACGCTATAGAATGGTGTTTTGACTTACCATCACACCCTCAGAGCATGGCATGTTCAATGCTTTCTGAGAAAAAACAGTGTGTTGTCTGCAATGAAACATCCAGGGAAGGAGTGCAAGAAAATAGTACGTACTGGCCACGTGCTCCTGAGTGTCTTTCGCAGGGGGCTGGGTGGGTTATTATTATTCTTTTGGAGGCAGAGAATTGCAGAATGGCTGTTGTTTCTTCTCAGCATTTCTGGCAGAGCAGATACAGCTAGGTAGCAAGGTAAAGCCTTACCGATGTGAGCACGCAGAAACACCTCTGGGTTACAGGTTGTCTTTGAATTAGAGCACGCGGTCCGGCAGGGTCGTTATTTTACCACGGCCCTGTGTAGCACAGCTGGACTGCTGGTTCTTACTCAGCAGCAGCTCAGTAAGAAGCAAGCTGGTTTCTGCTTACCAGGTGTGTCACTTCATTACACTGTTAAAATCTCAATTTTTTTTCTCTTACACTAACTGCTGTAATTACCAGATAATAACCATAAATGTGTGACCATAAATACATGAACGAGTCTTTGAATGCCTTTGAGTGTGTTGTGCAATTTCAGTGGCTTTCTATGCCTGGTTCTGCCATGTGTTTTCCTTGCAAATTACGTACTTTACTACTCTGCAGAAGAATTTTTCTAGCTTAAAAATAAGCAAGGCAAATAAGTATTTTTGCAGGAAAAACTGTAACTATGTGTTATACTCCAGAGTTACCACCTAGCCTACAGATATTTTAGTGGCAAATACTAGGTTAATGCCGTGATCAGTGACCACTCACCCTTCAGTAAGTTATTCAGGTTTTGGCCAGATTAATTTTTGTGCTGGAATCTCTGCTGCCATTCAAATCAGTCCTGACAGTTTGATTTAACTGGAAGCAGTCTTTTGATTATTTAGGAGAATGTACTGGGAGCGAGGCAGATGCAGAAGAAATACAGCACGTTTAAAAAAAAAAAAAAATATAT
>NW_010430579.1:0-11833 GCF_000710305.1 Buceros rhinoceros silvestris
ATTATTTATATTATAAAAGTTCTGTCTCCCTCTCACTTATCTTGAATGTGCAGACGTCTGCCTGAGACCTTTGTATTTTACCATTCTGACGTACTTTAAAAAATGGGTTAGTAAAAGCACTTGAAGTAGTCACTCATCATTCTCAACCTTTTGTCTTCAGGACAACACACGCTACTTTATATTCTGACTTTTAGCACACTTCTGCTCATCGCATTCCACTCTCCTTTTGTGGACCTTCCTAGTTCAGTAGCATGAGCTGAACCTGGGGGGAAAAAACCCAAAAACAACCCAGGGAAAAAAGAAATAGTAATCTTAATGTAGCTTTTCTGCTTTATCTTCACATAGATATAAAGCCAGATGCCAAATTACTGTGCTGTCAAGCAGTGACTCTGGCAGTTAGAGAAGGGAACGGGCGGTATATTTACTAATGTTTGCTGATGACACTAAAGAAGATCTGCAAATAAAAATCATGTGTGAAGATGTGAGAATCTTTACTTGGTATTTAAATGTACTAGAGGAGTACTGAAAGTCTGTAAGGGATTAGATTTTGTAACAGTAGTTGAAATTGAATATGAGTAATGGTATTAGTGTATATGTAGACAGTAATCTAAACTCACATACTTAATAACTTCGAACTCATACAAACTCTTAGTGAGAAGAATTAAGACTATGTGAGGGGAGCTCAGTATCCTCCCATTATACTGCAGCAAATGAAGAAGAAAATATTAGCCATATAAAAAATGATAAAAGAATTGATCTGTCCCATTCTTGGAGGCTATGTCCATACCTGCAGTACTGCCTCACCTCTTGTCCTCCTGTCCTCTTGTCAGCTATAAATGGAGGTAAAGCCTGATAAATAATGAGTGTGTTGTGAGAAGAGTTATCTTGAATTAGTTATTAAAGAGAAATGTTAGTGTAAGTTTGCCTGAAGTATTTGTCTTAAGGATAAAGGTATGTCCTGGTTTAGACCCGGCTGGTGACTAAAGCCATGCAGTTATTCTGTTTTCCCCAGGAGGAGAAAATACAACTACTTAAGGGTCAAGGCAGGGGCCAAGGGAAGGCTCATTCTCCACTTACAGTCACAGGCAAAAGACAGACTCGTCTAGGGGAAACAAAGTCGATTTTATTCAAAACAACGAAACAAATTCACCAATTAAATTAGAGAAGGACAGAAAGACAACAACAATATCTTAAATACACCGTCTGCACACCCCTCCCTTTTTCCCAGGCCCAGCTTTACTACCCCGCCCCAAGACACTTGGAACCAGAGTAGGGGGGAAACACAGGGTGTGTGAGGGGGGGGGTGTGTGTGCGCGCACAGTCAGCCTTAACTCCTTCCAGGTTGTTCCTGCTGCTTTCTCTTTCATGGAAAACAAGCCTTGTAGGTCCCTGTGGTCATGTGGCGTCCCCTCCACAGGAGAGAGTCCAGCATGAATGTCTCTTGCGTACGTGGGTATCTGCTCCCAGGCTCGGCTCTCTCGGCACCAAGCTGTCCCAGCGCCAGTCTTCCTCAGAGTCACAGCATTTTTCAGAAGACCTGTGTCTCTGCAACGTGCATCTCTGCCACATGCGTCACATGCTTTTCCCACAGGTAGCAGAGCTTCAGCCAACTTGTCACGGATCGAAAAGTGGCTGTATCAGTGTCTGTTTCCCAAACTTCAGTTGCCTTGGTGACTGCATGGTCGCTGCTTCTTCCGTCCTACCCCTCCGAAATAAAAGAATGTGCGCAAAACCAAAAAGAGTTCCCAGAGGTGTTTCCCCCGCTTAAACAGGCTTATTCGCGGGGGCGCTGATTGTCATAGCCTTGGCCAGAGGTGGGGACAAATTGGAACTAGGAGGAGCTCTTTTCACAAAACTTCTTACAGGGACCATGCTAGCAGTCCCATCCCCTGCTACGGAAACATGCCAAGCAAAAGCGGCAGCCCCAGCCCTCGCTGCTGGAACTGCACCAAATTCTAAACCACAACACACAGTAAATTGATTAATCACACAATTCAAAGAACTCATCATGTCACTTACGGGAGACCACCATCACCGAAAATTCATTGGGACTTTTCTGGACTGCACTCAAACAGTGGATTTGTAAATTCTAGCGTTGATGCAACACAAATTGAGACAGAAACCAGTTTTTTTCTCAAACCTTTCTAATGAAATTATTTTATAATAGCATTCTCTGAACTTCTTTTGCTTGAAACCTTAATGATATAATTAAAAATGGCTATAGCTCTTTTATAATCTACCTATTAGTCACAAGGAGAAAGGTACCAATTATAGTAAATTATGAAACATTCTTAATACCTTTTTTCATCTTTTTTATAGATTTTCATGAGATGCCAGTTTTCAAATTTAAAATATAAGCATTAACTGCTAAGTAGCACATGCTGAATCAGCCGGGGAAGTATACATTCATATAACTATTAATTCAGTCTCTCTACAAACTCAATCAATTATTTCTGTATGACCAAGAATAGATTGATTTTTTTTTTAACGAAGAGTGATCTCTTTGCAGCTAATGAACACATATAGGCAGTGGAGCTAGTGAGCTGCACCAGTGAAAGCAATCTGATTGCTCCCAGGATATTGGCACAGGAGTTTTAATGCCAGGTTGCTAGCTTCCAAAAATGACTATGTGAGTAACATAAAATTGCTGCCTAGACAGCAGGTATTAAGGATCACCACTCGAGGCTCAGCTGTCTGCCTCAGAAAAGAAAGGCTTTTCGGAAGTAATTTCCTATTGCCACTGACAAGTTTGTTCCTTTGCTTATATTGCTGAGGGCCTCTCAAATATAAGATAAGGAATCTTCTCCCTTTCCCTCTCCCTCTGAACATAGGGAGGAACTGGAAAACCTTCACGTGCCACAAATCTCTTGGCAGAGTTTAATACATATTGTGAAAGTGAATTATGGTAATTTCTTAGTGGTTTTAGTCACAAAGAATGTGTTCAGAAAGGTAGAGAGATTAAGACTAGAAAGGTGTCTCCATCAAGGTCTTGGCAGTGGCTCTGAAAGGGACATCCGTGCTGTTTGAGGTACTTTGTCTGTTTCAGAGAGTTGTACATTGGATTCAAATCTGTTTTGTTTTTTATTTTTCCCATTGTTCCCTAGAGACACATAGGAGGCCGCCTAGGGTAATCCAGTGTGGAATGATTAAGGCAAATGATTTTCTGACTTTACCTATGCTTATTCTTTCCTTTGACAATGGTGTTTTAATGTAACATAGTCATGCTTCTGGGTATGACAGTCAGTTCCTGGGATTTTGCCATGGAGAAAAAAATCATTCATACAGCCTGAGTATACTCTTTATGAAAGTCATTTTATCTACATTTTTAAGAGAAAGAAGGTGAAAAAAATAGAGTGGCAGGCTATTTTTCCAAGAATATCACTCCATCATGAATATCTACATCCAAGGGAGTAACGTTGCTCCCCAAAATCACCTCTAATCAAAAAAACAAGAGAGAGAACCAGTATGTGCCATTTTCTCCTTGCCTGTCTTCTGCAGCATCATTATTATCATCATACTGATGCTATAAAACCTCATGGGTCAAAGATGTGCTCAGGCATGCAAATCTTGAATTCCAAAAGATTGTGTCTTTTTCCAGAAAGTAGGGTCTGGGATTTAAGAACAAATTATTACCTGCGGGTGAACTTACATTGTGCCTTTTACTTAAGGAGTAAATTGGAGTAATCTGTTGAAGGGAACAGAAAAATTTAAACAGAATCCAAGGAGAAATAGTTTGAGGGTGAAATGCTTTAGTCTGTGAAAAATATACTTAAGGGACCCGATGATACTCTAGACAAAGTACTAGGAAATCATCACCATTTGGCTATATAACCTCAAGTAAAATAAAAGGGTACTTTGGGGCACTTGAAGTGCTTGAAGGACACAACTTGGATTGTGGTAGTTCTTCCTGTACAAGCTCTGTGTTTGCTGAAATGTTATTCAACACATCTCCTCTGGGCCATTCTTCCTATGTTCACATAAAATTTTTGCCTTACGTGATACCATCAAGGGCATATTTACAAGTTCCTGGACAAGACAAATCAAATCTTCAACATGAAGAAATATTGAATTAATAAACATGAGAATGGGGACACAACTCAAATGGAAGGTAATACCTCTTTGTGATTTTTAATAGAATTTATATTCTGCTGTTGAGCTTCAACTCATGACTAAGGAAGGTGAGGTTTATAGAAAATCATATTCCTGCAGAGGTTATTAATGTAAACAGATGTTGAACAGACAGAAAAACCTTGTAAATCTTTGACAGTTGAGGCCTTAGGTGCTCTACACCTGCTGATGTAGATCAGGTTTTCACACTTCATCAGCACCCAGCAATTCCCACTGCAATACCTATGACAAGGAATCCAACATTTTGTAAACTCCAGTGAAGCTGAAAATTTTGAGTTCTACCGATTTTGCTCATCATCCAAAAAGCATGTTGTGACACACCTGAAGAGTAAATATTATTTTGCAATTAAAAGGTCATCCTTCCTTTGTTTAGAAGAATTTTTTTAAAAATCAAACTTAAGCCCAATAAAGTACTCTATAAAAATGTTTTTAATTGAGATTTTTATTACAGGCACAGCAGAACAGAGATAATTGAGACCATGCCTTGAGCAATGAGAGAAATCTAGTTCCATTTCTCTTAAAAACAGTGTCCATGTGGAGCAGATATAGTACGGCAATGCAAATACCCTTAGAAGAATAGTGATAATTAAAAAAAAAATATCCTCAAATCTGCTTAATTCAATAGCTGAGTATCTAGGGTATATGTTAAAGTAAGAGCAGATCACTTTAATTAAAATCTCATAAACTCATGAGCTTTAAAAGCTGCATTTTTCTAGTTAGGGCCTTCTAATACCTGACTGTTCTTTTACTTGCTGAATACGAACTCCATTTAACCCTACACATATTAGTTAACTTCCATATTCATAAAGATGGTTTAAAACCCACTACAGTTAATTAATCTACAGATTTTGTAAAGATGTTGAGGATCCATTTTGATTCTTCAATATAGTGGCATATAAAATGTAAAGGGATTTATTTGGTTTGGACTAGATGAAAATAGAAAGAACTGTAGTGACTGTATATAATGCCAGTGTCTTCAGGCTGTTCAAGAATTCAGGAATAAGTGGTCCAAACCAGCTAAGCTCAGGGGCCTTCTTAGGCTGCAGTCATGCATTAGACAAGGATTTGAGGCAAAATGTAGCTCAGGAAGAAAATTCTCCTCTGCTCTTCTGTTGTGTTGCTCGCTTAGCAAATGTACTGTGGTGTTAATTCCTCTGCATAACTCAACGTGTTGTTTTTTTCTATTTGATGCTGCTGAGTGGTCATTAGTGTGTTCTCAGAAAAAATGAAATTAAGAGGGGGTTTGTTCTCTTTTTGAATAAATGTAGAACTCTAAATGGATAAAGAATCATGTCTGCTGTTGCAAAAGCATATTGAACGCAAAACCACTCACAGTTTCTAGACACCACAGTTTATGATTGCAGTTTTGTAGACGGTTAGACATTTCCCTATCTTTTTAAACCTCTTTACTTTCAAGATGCTCAAAATCTATTCCTCCCATTGTAGTCTGTATATGAAATGAGGGAGAACTGTTTCCTTCTTAGTACTCTGCCTTTTTTAATAGTCTTATCTGGGTCAACAGTAGAGCAGAAAAGGAAGACCGAAATATTTCTTCTAAGGCATCCTGTCTAAGCATGAATTCAGGGACTGAGTTTTGCATACAGACTCAAAAAATTTTAAGGTAGCCCTTACTGACTTAAGGATCGCTCATTCTAGTGCTGGCTGGGGTGCTTTGGTTTTATCACGGTGAAAGGCATTCTGCCCACTTTTTGTCTCTGAGAGGCATGAGAAAATATTCCGGAAGGCCAGTTCAGTCCTTTATACAGTTATTTGCTTTGTGCTGACGATTGGGTACAGCAAGATGCTGTTCGTAGTGTCTTGAAAATCAACACCTACGATTCTTATTTTCTTGTAATTATGTATAAAAATCAGAGAGAAGCTAAAAATCCCTCTCTAGCAAGCTTTCAATTTTTCTACATGTACTGGTAATTCAAAAACATCTATTGAAAGCAAATATTTTCCCTGTTTGTTTATCTTTCTTCTCATTCTGAAATTCCATTCAATTAAGTGCTAACTTTATGTGCCTGGTATTATGAAAATAGTTTCGGATATTCAGTATGAAGAGCAACTGTCCATAAAAGTAGTGCATCAAAAGACACATAACTATACTTCCGTGACGTATCTCAACTGCTTCCTTGCCATTCTATCAAGTCACTTTTTTTTTTTTGCCTGGAAAAAGTACTGTCGTGCTAGATCCCAAACAATTTTCTTTGGAAAGAAAAAGTGCTTTTTTTCTGAAGACCACTCTGCTCTCATTTGCATCTTGTGAGACAGGAGTGTGCAGCTGTTGGCATTACGGGCTTCAAAAGCCGGCTCCACCTAACTGCATGTTAAACAAACCGCCACGCAGCAGGTAAGGAGGGTGTTACTGCTGTGGTATCATATAGGTGACACATGGTTAGAATAATTCACCAACAGAGAACTACAATTTTAACTTGCATTGTTTGTGAGAGCTTGCAGGCAACATCCAACAGCTTAATGAGATACAAGCTCCAAACTACTCTTTTGCTGAAGAGTTACGAGCTACCTTTACTGCAATCAGCTCAAAACCCAGTGAAATCAATGGGGCTTCTGTAGATCTCATACTAGAGCCTATTACCAGCTCTGGTTAGTTGCACTCTATACATAGACTGAGCTCAGACTACACTCCCTGTTCCTCTACAATTGCAGGTGGGAACTGTGCTAACTAAATAATTTCCTGACTACTCCCAGACTCTGTATTTGCAGAAGTACACAGCCACTTTCTTATACGCTAGCACAAGGTAAAACAGCAAAGATGTTTGAATGCATCTGAACAAAAACTGGCTTGCTGATCTAATCTTCTCTTCAAGAGGAGGATACATAACCAAATTGAATTTGTCTTCAAAAAAGAAAACAAATTGCACTGCCTGCTTTCAGAGTATTTTCCTTTTTGAAGTATGAATTGAAATTTTCATAGTGAGAAGTTTGGTGACAAATAATAGAAGCAAGAAAACTCTCTCTTAAGGCTTTGTTTCTTAGCATGAAATGCATATCGTATCTGTCCTGTAACTGAGCTCTTCTCACGTACTTACATTAATGGCTCTATTAGTAATGTGTAAAACTTGGTTCAACTCATGTAATGTGATGAAAATGATACAGTGTTTCGTACTTTAAACTATTTGTTGGCTTTTGTTATTTGTGTCATATTTCTAATTTTCTCGTGTATTTTTTGTTGGGTGTAAAATTTAATTCCTGTACAAATATCTTTTCAAATAAAAACAAATTAAGTATTTGCAAGACTTTTCTTGTCTAGAAGAAGTATAATTCTTTGTCTATGTAATGTGATTCTGCTTTTGAATGCACCGGTTTAAACTTAAACTCTGAAATCAGCAGATTCATTGAAAGACGGTTTTGGCAGTCTTTCTATGTCTATAAATCAATCCTGAATGCAATAGTGACAATTTGCAAAAACCAGACAGTTCTGCAAATAACAGTGTATTGTGTATAGTCGTGTGGCCATTTTAAATAAATTGCTATTATGAAATATGCCAAATAGTCAGCTTTGAAGATTAAAAACACTTTACAGAACAGCAACAATAGGAGCATCTCATTGAAAAAGATATTGTACAATGTTCTTTTTTAGTGACTACATGCATTTATTCTTTTTTGCTAAAATAATGAAAGCTTCAGTAGATGTTAATCCCGAAAAGGTTGCCCCAGTTCAAACATCATCCTTGGTTAGTTTCACTATTTCATATAAGACAGGTTCCTTTCTTTAAAACTTTGAGCGAGCAGATTTTGTTTCATTAATTCAACAGGAGCTTGGGCTGTTGTCCAAAAATTGTCTCTTTATCTGCTGGGAGGATATAGCTGCTCATCTGAGGTGAAATAATTTGCCATATCTGTGTCTGTGCCTGAATATGTGACTTGTGAGTATAATAAGCTCGGTGATAGCACATATGCTCTTTTGTTTTTCACTGAAGTAATAAAAATAAGGATAATCACAGACCTATTCCGATTTTTTCTTGACTTTTTAAGCAACTTTCTTTCATTAAAAGTACATTTGCAAGAGTAACATGTCTGTTATACAGCAAATACCTTGTCTCCTTATGCACCAAAGCCATTGAATAATACAATAATTGCATTGAGTCTTTCAGTTGATGAAGATGCTGGAAAAATGGTAGTGATCTGTTGTTGCAAATGTTCATAACTTATAAGAGGTCACATGCTTAGCAAAGCTCTTCTGACTGCGAATTTGGGAACATCATCAACTTTCTCACCTGAAAGAGTTTTGGAGAAGCAGCGTTATGAAAAGGGGGGTTTGTTGTTGTTGTATGAATAGCAGGTTGAAATAATGTAATGATTTTTTTTTTCCAAGGGCAAGGGCTTTTCATTTTATTTTGCACTAACAACAACAACAAAATCACCTTCATACAACTTTCACATCTGCCCTGTGCTTCTGCCCAGCACACGGGAAGCCAATACTTTTCCAAACTTATTTTATGATATTTATGATATTTCTAAAGCAAAATATCAGTAGATTTTACTTCCTTTATGTTCTTCATGTGTTTGGATCTTATTTTTGTTAGATACATGCATTTTGGATCCATCAACACTTAGTTTCTTAGCTGGGGACATCCTTCGTTTGGTTAATACTTAACTGTGATATAAAGACAATGGAATAAGCAAATCACTTGCATCTGCAACTAAAATATTCTCTCTATATGTTAATTTACATTTGAATTGAAGACTTCACATGCAATTACACTGCTCACTCTACTGCTAAATGGATTGTTAAACTGGTCTATAATTTTTAGTTTCCAAAGGGTCCTTGGTTGTCTCTCACGGAATTGTTTACAAATGTTCCAGAAATTCACTGTGCAGCTATAGCACAACCGTAATTGTCTTCCTTGTTATGTATGTATGCCCTTGCTCATCCATAGGTCAAATGCTTCAGCATCCCGCTTTTACAGCCAAGCACGACGTAGTTCAATAACCAGAACATTATGTATTTACCAGGCAAAAGCATCTACTGATTAATGCCACTCTGATATACGGCAAGAAGAAAGGTAAAGACAAAAATTTATCCTTGCTATATCATCCACATTTGTTGTCTTGTTTGTATAAAAATGGGTCAGTTTCAGAAGCAAGAGAGATGTTTTCATAATGGAATCAGAGCAATCGCAAATTTTGTTTGTTCCTTGAATTCAAGTAACCTGTCTATATGGCTTCCTATAGCTTAATTTTTCTTCACTGGAATCAAACCTGACACCCAAACTGAATGGAGTGCTCTGTCTTTGTGTTTCGAATACATGAAATGTTTACTTGTGGATAGGGATATTTTTTGCTTTCTCTCACATTTGATGAACTTGCTGGTTCCTCTGAGGCCACAAATACAAATTGTTTAAAAGAAACAAAGGCCTTATTCTGAAAGCAATCTGTCTCTAGAGTGAGAAATTAGAAAGAGAGATTAGAAATGAGAAAAATTATTCTCATGCAATATTTGCTGTTGTAGCTCTTAACATAACCTATGAGTTTTGCTTTAAAAAATGATCCATGGTTTTGGGGTTCATCTTTGATTTTCCCTTATTTTGTGTGCCAACCTGGATTCTACCTGCTTAGCCCTTCATGCTGCCTTATCTGCACCTAAGAGCAGCGTAGTATTCTGATTTATATTAAAACTCAGTGCATGAAGACACTGGACTTCTTGAGTACATTTGTAAGTGATTACACTGAAAAAATATGAAATGGAACATCTGCAGATTTAACTTTTTCAGGTATGGGGACTGGTTACTGAAGAATTTCCAAGTCTTCATCACTTAAAATTCTTTGTGCTTTGTAATCACGAACAGAGCACTAAAATTCAAAGCTGTTTGGTTTTGGTTTGGGGTTTTTTTCTGGTTAAAGTTACATTTGTGACAAACTGTATGCAGATAAACGATTAATAAGAAGGGTTTTCATAAGAAAATTCATGGCATTTTTCAATGATATAAAGAATCAAGGGGGCTGAATTTCTGTTTGGTAAATTGGCATAGGTCCTTTGAACTCAGTGGAGATATGCTGATGTCTCAAGGGATCCGTGTCATTCAGAGGGTTATCATACTCAAGGAAGAGTGGAAGTCTCAAGAGGCTTCACAAGAATTGTGTTTCATTTTCATCTCAAGATTATTGTAATAGGTCGTCAGCTTTGGCCGCACGATAAAGCTTCTTGTGGGATGTTACCTTCCTTGTATAGAACCTGAAGCAAACACTTCCTGCTTTTTCAAAAGCGCATATCCAGTTTGACAAGAAAGTGGAATAACTCTAATAAAACTAGGAGAGAAGGGGGAAACCTATTACTTGCAGTACTATGACTGTTCTTTGCTTTGATTTTTAAAGCTTGATTTTTGTGTGTGTGTGTTTTTGTTTTTCTTTTTGTTTTTCCTTCAGTGTCAGGAAAAATATACCAACTTCAAAACTTTCTTTGATGAAAGGTTACTGTAAGAAACACACCATAAAAGATACTTGGTGGTTAAAATGTGCTTTATGTTTGTTTGTTTGTTGAGTATTTAGTAGCAGGATTTTTTCCCCATTCCCAATATCATGGAACATATTGAAGCTTGTTTTTCCACTGAATTTCTGGTTCTTCTGTAGAGTCATAATTTCCAGTTCTTCCACAGGCTTCCCGTGTGACTTCTTCAGCCACGGTTTGTCACCTCATAATACTGAATTAATTTGTTCCATATCTTAGATGTTTTTGGAGGATAAATCTACATATTCATGTAAAGTGGCAAGATATTAAGGTGATGACTATCACCTTTAAGAGAAAAATCTATAAATAAGAAACCTCTGTACAAGTGTTACATTGTAGCACACTCCATTTCAACATAAAAAGAATTTTGCTCTTTCTTGTTACAGCCTAACAGATCACCGATTTTTATTATCTTGTCAAATGAAAGAAAGGCTACAATTACAAAGTGTTGTAATGATTTGTGATCCAGTCTAGCTTCCAGTAAAGTTTGGCAGAACCTATTCATTGCTATCAGAAGCCATTACTGGGTTCCCTCAGTTACCTTTTGGCAAAATCATTGCCGTCTACACAAGGTGGTTACGCCTCCAGCCACCACTGTGATTTTCCTGAAAGACTGAAACACACTGCATCAATTTGTGTAATATTTCAGACAAAAGCCTGGTGTCAGGAGCCTTTGGCTACAAAACTCTGCCTCAAAAGCATCTGGTGGTGACCCTAAATTTCATTATCCAGTGGAGCACAGCTCCCTGACACAGTAGAAAAGGCTGATTTCAGGAGTGAGCGGGAATGAAGCTTGTGAGAAACCTGTGGGAGACTTGGGAAGGGAAAGTGGCTCTTCTGGACTTCTCAGCCATGCAGGCTAAATCATGGATTGACTCTGGTGCCTGGGCGTGCATGGCTATGATATTTTGGGTTGTTTCTTAGATCATTCACTAGTACTGTATTTGTTTGTAATATTAACTATCAATACATAACTAATAAATTCAACCTTGTACTCTTTAACGTTCTCTAAAAGCAGAATGCAAATCTGCTTTAAGCTTTCAGAATCATTTGTCCCATTTTCCAGAATAATAATCAAATTCCATGAGTGGACTGACAAAAATTGTATTTATAAGCAATATGACTGCATTTCACTGAGGCATGCTGTAAATATACTGTTGTTATTTGATCAGTTGCTGATGAAGTTAATGGAAATGTTTTCAGTTATTTTACTGCAAATTTTATTATTATATA
>NW_010430580.1:0-702 GCF_000710305.1 Buceros rhinoceros silvestris
GCCGTGCCCAGCCGTGCCCAGCCGTGCCCAGGGGCTCTTCACGGCCCATCACGAGGAACGGATTTTCCAGGCGACGCTCCAGGCACTCTGCAAATTATCTCCCTGCTCCTGCCCTGTGCCCTTGTAGTGTTTTCCTGACGCCTGAAATATTAATTAAGGGGGAAAAAAGCCCTTTTACAATGCTCCACTATATTAAACTTATAAGACGATAAATCGGCACTATAAAACTGTAACTCAAGAGCCAGGTGTGAGACAAACCTGACGTACTGCTGGGGGAGCCGCAGAGATCTTAATAAACTGCATCGCCCACAAGTTTCTGCAATGTACATTAAACTTCCTGTTTTGTACCACTACTAGTTGTTTTTTACAATATCTTCAGGGACAAAACGATAAAAATGGCAAGCAATACAAACAAGCGAATCAATTCAGAAAAATAAAAGTTGACGTGAGCTTGCATCCGAGAAGTGAGTGAGGGTTCAGGCTTGTTTGTTTGTTTGTTTGTTTATATGAGGTAGTTTGAGAACGCTGTGTTCATTTAAAAATATTTTCCTTCCAGTTTCTTTCATTCCTTTACTTCCCGCATGCAGGTCAGGGTGGGTACAGCTAAATAATGAAGGCATGATAAAGTTGGTTATTCTTTAATATTTCACTGTCTGATCTCCCGATTTCCGCCCCTCAAATGAAAATCATCTGTTGTGATGC
>NW_010430581.1:0-355 GCF_000710305.1 Buceros rhinoceros silvestris
GAGGCACCGCCACCCGTTTCGCTCTGCGCCGCCCTCTCTCCCAGCCCTGCAGAAACAAACGAACGCGGCACGTCAAGCTCCAGACTTGTCGAGCTGCAGGCTCTGGGGACTCACGCTGCTCTGGATAAATAGATCTGCGAGCGACTGCGCGTTCAATACCGCCAAGTTCCGGGAACGGCACAGCGTGCAGCGCTTTGCTCGGCTCGCACGCCTCTTTATTTACAGGTTAGCATGCGCTCCCAGCCGGGAAAGCCTCGGGGTCTCTATTTCTCTTCGTCTCCTGGAAGCCGCTCGTGGAGGCACCGCGGCCTCGGTGGCATTGAGGAACAGGCAGGTGGGGACGCCTGGTTCAGGG
>NW_010430581.1:494-1661 GCF_000710305.1 Buceros rhinoceros silvestris
TCTCAGGGGTTCAGAGCTCAGTGCCCACGTGTCTCAACCTGGCTCAGCCACCCACGTCACACAGGGAGCCTGAAAAATATCTTAATTAAACTTCAGTGGAGCAGGAAGAGCAGAACCCAGGTGGGCAACTCCCTTGTGAGACCTGTGGGGTTTTCCCCGGGCTGCAGCCCCACGCATCCCCAGGTGGGACCTCTGCAGTGCCACCCCCTGCCATGAGGGTCCCTCGTGCCCACAGAACCCCGGAATTGCCAAGAAGGCAACTTAGCAGTGGAAAAAAAACACTTTACTTTAAAGCTTTTCAGAGAATATTGCAAAGAATGGAAAGGGGGTTTGATCTTTCTTTTTTCCCCAAACTCCAACAAAAAAAAAAAAAAAGAAAGCTTTTAAAATAAATAGCTGACAATGTCTCTTATTTGAGTAATTCTTTGCCAGCAATAAATGTGTCACTCTAAAGTGCTTTATTTAGAAATAAAAAAACCTGTTTTTCTTTGTGGAGTGCTCCGCATTACAGCAAGTTAAAGGCTGGAAGCGAAATTCTCCTCCTCTCACCGCATCCCCCTCCCTGCTTGATACATTAATATATTCTCCTATAATCTGATCTAGGTTATAAAAATACAAAAAAAGAAGAAAAAATAGAGAGACATCTGGCTCTCCCACACAGCTGACATTTCCCTTTATGCCTGGTTTAACTTTTTTATGACTGCCTGGGTTTGCTTCATTGGAGAATTTCTCCCTTCAAATGAGTTTCCTGCTTTATGTTAGAAATTTTCCTTTAGACAAACCTGGTAATTTTTCAAGTTAAAACATGTATGTTTTAAGTACTCTGGAATTTTAAGGATTCGACTGACGGGGACATAAATCTGACTTTATTCATGCTGGAGTCCCTGTGTCTAACTGATCCTTTCAGAAAGGAGAGAGAGAGAGAGGCAAGAAAGAGCCGGGCGTGTTCTTTACTTGTTTTACACCAGAAAACCCCCCAAACTGTCAACTGAGTGAGTAATTTATCAGTGTCTGCTCACACCTCCGAGCTTCCAGTGCGAATGCCGGGGGAAGGCAGCTCTGGCGCTTTCTCGAGCATTTCCTTGTTGAACAGAAAACGAAGGGGGGGCTGACGTGGTCCCCTCTGGGGCACCTCTGAGTGGAGGGCGATGGACAGGGATGCTAGGG
>NW_010430582.1:0-4036 GCF_000710305.1 Buceros rhinoceros silvestris
TCCCCCGAGTCCCCAGACCTAGGCAAGGCCTCAGTCGTGGGCTCTGTCTCTGAGCGTTTGACGGGGTCTGACATAACGCAGGTACTGGAGGGAGCTGCCCTGGGCACTCCTGCTGGGCTGCAGACTGGTAGAAACTGCTTGCCCTGCAGCTCTTTGTCCTGCTGCAGCCGCCAGCTTGTCGAGACGTGTGATCCGAACAAACCAGGCGTGTCGTGTGTAGCTGCTGATGTTTTACAAAAAAACATGCTTCGTAGTGATGCAAACTACTATTATGCTTTTACCTGGCTGTGGTTTGCGTTGCTATAGGCTTTTCCTGAGAACTGGTTTTAAAGGAGTTCTTAGCAAGGCTAGAAAAAGAGATCAACAAAACCAAAAATTGCAGACGTTCATGTGTGTTCTATTGTGACTGAGCTTTAGTTTCTCCCTTTAGCAAACTCCAAACCTGAGGCACAGCAAAAATGAGATAAATACTTGCCTGGTGTTTTAAACATTATGGGAAGGAAGCTAGTTAAAATTTTTCCTAGTAGATTCTCTCTTGGGTTTTGTTTTTTTGTTGTTTGGTTTTTTTTTTCAAAAGTGAATTTATGCTGAAATGTAAATCTTTAAGTGTCTGATTTCTTTGAACTAACACATTCCACAAATATGGGCAAGTTTTAGACAGATTCCTGATGTAGTTACCTAGGTGAATCTGGAAGCTAACATCTTCCAAATGGTAACATCTGTTCAAAATCTAGGTGAAGCTTTGTTTACTCAATAAACCAAATATTAAGAGTCTCAGCTGAAGAGTGACAAAGTGAGCAGTTAATCATTTGCCTAACCTCTAGAAATTAGCTGCTTAGCTACTGAAGTGAGAACTAAAGTAGGAAGAAAGGTACTCTGCCTGACTGCTCCTGACCGGATCTCATCTTCACTTCTTCCTGTTTCCCTGAGGGCTGAGGCTGTGTTGCTTGCAGCTTTTTCTCCACCCTGTAGTGATCTTTGACTGTGTGACAAGGAGTTTTCCAGAGAAGAGAGGTGTTTTGAAACTGGGGTACTTTTCTTAATGCAAGCTAGAGCATTTATTGTCTACCTGATCAGGATGTATTTTCCTGCAGCCCAAGGTTTTTGGAGATTCATGAAAGAAGTCCAAGGGGCGTGCACAAAACTTGATCTCTTCCACTTGTATACTTCAAGAGCCTTCAAATATAAACCCTGCTTAGCTCCAGCAGAGATGGTGTTGATAACACTTGCAACTGCCTCTTGGCTAGAAACCAACATACAGATAAATAATCAGGAAAGATAGTATCTCTTTATAGCCATTTCCCAGGCTAGGTCTGATTTGAGGGATAAAAGCAATCTATTCCCATACTTGGTGCTTTTGGGGTTATCCAATCCTTTAGTTTGCCAGTGGTATTGTAGGATATGCAGTGCTCATCGGGTGATGGGAGCAACAAAAAGATAGGCTTAGAAAGCGTGTGTCAAACTGGGAAGGAAGAAGCAGGTTGAGGTGACTAGTGTCACTTCCCATCACGTAGTATCTTATGCAGCACTTGGGCTGGGTGCTGTCTACGCTAACTGTTACTAGCATGTGAACTCTCTGATCTTTGACCTGAGCAGAGTGATGGTAACGTGTGGTTCCCATTTAGCAAGCCTAGGTTTGTTTTTGAATTTTCTCCCTGTTTTAAGAGACTGTTTCCAGAGTCATAGACAGACTGCAAAATGAGTTGGAAGTGGTTTGTGTATGTGTTAACATATACACAGATTTGTTTTATTAAATCCTCATTAGTGAATCCATATTTTGAAGAGTTTTTGGTGGAGGAATTCTGTTGACTAATTTTTTTTTTCTGCCATTAGACTTCCGTCTAGCTCTTATCCAGCTTCATGTGTCTGCTATTAAATCAGATAACCTTCAACGAGCCTGTGGACTGGTGAGAGAAGCATCAGCTAAAGGAGCAAAAGTTGTGGCTCTTCCTGTGAGTAAAGCCCATGGTCTACTTAACACCTGTACCTCAAACACTGAAAAACCTCTTTCTAGTGTTACTAACACATTATATATTCCTGTTTCTCTTTGGATAGCTTAGGTGCTACATAAGGCTCCAAAATACCAAAAAAACCCAGAGGCTCTGTCTAGCAGCACTGGTATGTTCGAAGGAATTCACAGAAATGACACTCTGGTTTGAGTCTTTGCAGAAGCCCTTTGTGCTAGAAATGTAGGAAAAGGTGATTTTCAGCAAAAAAATGTTGATATGAAACCAAAAGAAAGCAGGTATACAGTGACTCTCTTTGCTACAATCATTCCAGAATAGATAGTACATGAGAAATAAAATAGACTTAAGATATTTCTAGCAGGTCAGTTGTGGCTGAATTATGATTAAAACACATTCTCTTGTGACTTCTTTGTGTGGGAACATATATAAGCCACCTAAAATTGCTGATAATTTCTGATTTACTTTTTGGATTTCAGCCATGATTACTTTGCTAAATTTTCACACAGATGAGTGTTGGCAACAAGGTGACCTCCCCAGTGCAGCTTTGAGCTTTTTTCCCCTCTTCCTGGGGGTATGTGTGTTAGCGCTGCGCCCTGCAGCATCTGACTCAGGAGGGCAAAGTTCTTCTCTGGGTGAACGTTTGATCTGAACGTTTTCCCTCCTGCTGTCACAGGCAAAGTATTAAGCAACCTTCCCAGCTCCTGTGGGCTAACACAGCTCTTGTGGTGCCAATGTGACCTTTGGTTATTCTGTCTGGGCCTCCTACACTGAGATTATCTATTATTTGCTAGTTTCATCATGTGTACAGACATTGTTTTCCAGACCTATTTAGCTGAGATACTCACTTTGCCATTGATAATTTCAGCTTTTAGAGTAAAACTTGTTAAACAAGGGCGATGTTTTTCACAGACCTTCGGGAGCTAAATTTTGTACTGGAATTAGGATGTGGGCGTGAAATATTCTCTGCCCTCCACTTTTTTTTAAAGTCACACTACATAAAGAACAGAAGTAACATGCACTGAGTATTTAATATGCAGAGGCACATGACGTTTTTCCTGTGACATGTTAGCCTCGATGTGTTAAACTTTCTTCATTCTTGATTGTGAGAGAAAAACAATTTTTAATGTTTATGAATAAAAAATAAAAGCAGAATCCACTTGAATCTAGAAACTGATGGAAAGCAATTAAGACATCTGTCCCTGTAGTCTTACTGCTTTGGAGAGCACAGGACTGGGTGATCTGTGCAGACAGCCTGCAGTTTTGTTCCAGTGTCAGCTTGCGAGCAGCCCCGTGTACTGCTACTACCACAAGCTTGCGCAGAGCTCTGCGTGTCCTCTGGAGCCTGTGGTTTCAGTACCACCTGCACTGACACTGCAAGCGGTGAGTCGAAGGCAGAGGCAGCTGGCATTGCTTTCGTTTCCTTGAAGTCCAGTCTGACTTTCAAAAGATGGGGAAGCTCATTTGACAGCCTGCGGAGACTTCCCTCCATGCGTCTTCCATCTGTAGGTTCTGCCGAGGGTTAGCCGGCCCAGTGTCTGTACGCTGGGCAAAAACATCCATCCCGTTTTGGTTCAGTTATTCCAGTACAGTAGAATCTACTACAGATGTTAAGAAGTTGGCCTGAGTGGTCAAGGAATAAATGTTTATTTTGCTATTCATGGCTTGATTTTTTTTTTTTTTCTTTATTTTTGGGGGGATGTCAGTACAACTTACAGTGAGCAAGCAAAGCAGATGCTTGGGCTGGAAATTGTTTGCTGAAGAGTAGGTGCTGGTACTACCTGATAGCTTATCTGTGACCTTCAACTGTACTGCTTTAGGGGACAAAAAAGTATTGGGGGGGTGTGGGGGAGCGGGGTGGTGTGTGTCTCACATCCTCACAGAGCAGGCAAATATAATGGAGACTACAAGGTCTGGATATCTTGGGCATCTCAAATACCACTAGCCACCTAGTTTAGGCACCTGAACTGCTCTGTTAATCTTACTGTCTAAAAATTACGTGCCTGGTTGTGAGGGATAGGTGTTGTGAGAAGAGGGGAAGTAAAACCGGTCTTAAGGCCGACACCAAATAT
>NW_010430583.1:0-1755 GCF_000710305.1 Buceros rhinoceros silvestris
GGATATTTTTCTACTTTCCCAACTCAATTGCCATTTGCTTGTGTGCACCTGTTTCTTCTTACTTCTTTTTGTTTCCTGATTTTCTTTTTTTTTGAGTTTGATTTTGTTTTCTTCTGAGGCTTCCTCACAGTCTATGACAGCTTGACTTGTCTTCCTGTGCAAATGGATAAATGTGTTTGGATTAAATATGTTTTTGATAGGAACATTTTTATATGAATCTTCAAACAATTACCATGAAAATCCTCCTGTGCTTGTCATGAATGCTGCCTATACAGTGTGAAGTCAGGTAGTTCTGTTTACACGTTAAAATCTTTACATTGTTTTTCTTTTATTTCTGCAACACCTATCACACATTTTTATTACAGTTGGTTAGTATTTTCTCAGCTTGCAGTCATAGTGTTTCTTTCTTTAAAGTTAGTTACATGCTCTTGCAGTTATTTACTGATGTAAGTTGGGTGTGTAGTATAGATCTTTTAAAAGCCTCTTTGCTTACATTCTGCGCCAACTCAGTGAAACACAATAGAGGTTAGTTTTATCAAAACAAACAAATAAATATGCCCTATTTTCTTGAATATGTGCCCTGTTGTATTTGTCAGAAAACAGAAAGAAACCTTGAATTTTTTTTATTCAAAGCACCCCTGCATTTCAGTGTCAGTTTAGTTTTTTCAGAGGTAGTATGAGGGAAAATTTTATCTCAGCTGCTGCTTTCCTCTAATGGCCCCCCTACCTTACAGCCCACATTCTGCTTCTCATTTAGTGGAGGTTATATGACAAAGAGTGTCATGTGAGGCCTTATTTCTGTGGACAGGAATTTAAAAGGGTATGGATTATGTGTATGAAACTTTAATTAGATTCTGGTTGCAAAGACAGTGCAGCTTTAAGGTAGCTCTCTAGGTTAATAATAGAGCTTGAGATCCTAGTGTGAGTAAAGTTACCAGACCTGAGGACACAAAGCAAGATGGCTTGCTGTGACAGCCTGTGTTTCAGTTGCTAGGTTTCTGTAATCTTTTAGCCTTTCTCAACAGTGCAACATGTGTTTCCGTCAAAAAAAAAATCCATCAGTGCGAAACCGTGGGGAGGAAAACTACTGGTTTGTGATTTACAGCTCTTAAGAGACAGGTGTGATAGGTGTCTTCAGAGCTACCAGGGAGACCACTGTTGTTTTTAGAAGCCTGCATTCTGAGCTAACGCTTCCAAACATATTCACAGCTCAATTGTCATGCAATAAATGCTGAGCGAGGGCCAAAGAAACAATACTTCTGAGTTTCACTACGACAGTCTGATACCTCTGAGTGCAGGTTTGTACTGCACTGAGACCAGTTTGTAGTATGAAGTGTGTTCATTCAGAAATAGATTGCATGTTCTCTGCAATAAGTAGCAAGTCAAGCATATGGTCTGAAAAAAAGAACTTCCACTTCATTATATGATAAAAATATACAGTAGGTTTTGTTTAATCCTTTTTTTAAAAAAAGTTAATTTGCCTCTAAAATCTAATATGGGCCTGCAGAGGCAAAAAAAGAAATCTTGGTTTCCCCGAAAAACACACTTATGTAAGTTTAGTATTGCAAAAAGAGGAATTACAAGAGAGCTTATTTTCTATTTCTGACCCCTCTGACAGAAAACTCCATGGATAATTACAGAAATTCATCAGTCTTCTTCAGAGTTCATTTTATATCTGTAGCCTTTACAGTCTGTCTTAGAAGTTTTAAAAAATATTATTAACACAAATACTTGCCCCCCCCCCCCCAAACCCCA
>NW_010430583.1:1836-5703 GCF_000710305.1 Buceros rhinoceros silvestris
CAAACCCCCAAAGAACCCAGAATACAGATAGTTTTAGTCAGTTGCACTAGGACTCTTTTTCCACCATTTAAAATGTAGTTCTCACATTGTATTTGTGGTATCAACAGTCTCTCAGTCTTCAAGCTTGGATTACTACAACAACAGCATAAAAAGCCTCAGCAATTCTGTTCCAGGAGTCCTTTATTAGACTGCATATTTCTGATTGTGCTAGATTAAAAGATCTGTTGACCCACCTCATCGCCCTCCCAAACCCTCAAGAGATATTCTTTATTGACATAATAAAAACAGAAAAGTACTTTTGTATTTTGACATGTAAAAAGGTGAATGATGAGCCAATGTGGAGCAAAATATTTCATTCTGAAATATTTTCTAAGAGGTGTTGGGATAAGAGCAAACATTACCGGGAAATTCTGAAGAGGAACAATTTTCAGGTGATGAGTTAAAGAAAAGGTCCCATCAGCTGCAATGTTTCATTCTTCCGCGGTGAGCTTGGCCTACTTGTCAGAAAACGGTGTTCCAAATGGTGCTGGCAGCGATGGCTGACAGTGCAAGGAAGTGGAAGCACCTCCGCAATGCTTTATTGTGAAAGCAGTATCAGCACTCAGTGCTTACAGCCAGGAATGTTGGAGCTTTTACACAGGATTCCAGTACATACTCCAAAAAATATGAGTACAAGTTATAGAGGCATTAATTCATGTGTACCTAAATTCAAAATTCTTTATTACAGAAGAGCTAAGTATGGCACAAAAACGTGGTTCTGCCTTCCTTCACAGTGTTACCTTGACTTCCCTGACAAATTTTTTTCCCAGCTCAAAAGAGACTTCATTGCCGTACAGCACTGAAGGACTATAGATACATTTTTACAAAACAAGAGACACAGATGCTTTAGATAACTTAATTCAATGTCCTAATCGTGTTTGTTTCAAATTTATTAAGTTTGAGAGTGAAAATCAACTTTAGTAGAGATACTGTATCTGACAAAATTCATCTTGCATTTTAGCTGATAGCAAGTGCATCCCAACAACTGTGTTCATTGTTCTTCCAAGAGTAATTGTTACAAAGGTACTCGTGTTTGCACTTTGAGCAAGCCTGTATTAGAGGGAAGAACTAGCTTTACTCTTGACTATTCAGCTTTCCTGAGGTAACCTCAACAGCTTGACAGCTTTGGAATCTTCGTGTTTGGTCACATCCACGAATTCTGAATTTATGTCATATATGATAGGCTTCAATAGTACAAGTTAAATTGCATTAAAGAGTGAATTGGTATCTTCAGATTAAATTTAAGAACATTTGGAAAAGGAAGTCTAAAATCTATTAGAAAATTACTTAGAAAGTGGGTCTTATGTTAAGTGTCTTCAATGATCACTTTAAAAACCAAGTCTCTTCAGGGTACTTTAGGTGGGTTCAGTAGCAGTGTTTACATTTCTAAGACAAGGGCCACCTCCATTTCCTTTGTGCTGGAGTGACTCTTGACAACATTCACCAGAACTGTGCAATAAAATTCCTGTATGGTTCTGAACAAGGATGATGGATTCATAGCTTGGCTTGTAGCACAAGCAGATTTTGTTTCAGACACTTCAAAGTTACCAAGACTTAGAAAACTGGAAATAATTGAAAAATATTAGCTGAACATTGCAAAACTTACCATAGAAGAGGAGTTATATTTATTCATGGAGATGCATGCAAATGTGAGTATCAATATATTAAACAAAGGATAATGGAGGTAATAGTAAAAAGAATATCATCATCACTCACTTATATAGGCCAGTTCTGTAGGCAACATGATGCTATGGAGTCATGTGAAACAGTTAAAAATACCAATGGACAGTATAAGAAGTCATTTGAAAGTGCAGATTTTCTAGCATTTCACTTTCTAAAAAATAATTTGGATACTGTTCCATATTATTTACAATCCCTCCTTCCAGATTGGTTTCCCTTTTATCTGTGTGAGCACGTGCACCGTCACTCAGTATACACAAATGCTAATCTACCTTCATGCACATGGAAAATGGCTTTCCTGGCAGAGCGTTTAAAACTCCCATAGAATACATTATTAATTGAAGAAGTCTCTCTTTTTAGAAAAGCCTGTCATTTATGTGATTACTGTTGAGAAGGTTGTAGGTAAATATAATGCTGTTTGTTAACAGTGTGGTCTTCAGAACACACAAGAAAAAACACCAGGTACTGAAAGTGCATTTAAAAAAGATCAAAATTTCAAAAGTAATTTTCTTTCTCTGTACTCTGGTTGCATAGGCTTAACGTGCTCTAACTGTAATGTAACGACAACTTCTTTTCTATTGCTGTGCATGCTTTAGTGCTCTAAATGCATTTCTCTTGGTACATCTCTGCAGTGACATGACAGTGTAGTAACTATTCAGTTGCCTATAGTGAATAATTCCCTAGTCCTGTGTTTGGCTGTCATGTTTCTGTGAAGTGCAGTGAGCAGAGTTATGAGGGAAGTGGGTAGGGTGAGGCTGGTGTCCATCTGTCTGTAATTTAGCTGAATATGACTGTGGCGCAGTAAGGGCTTCAGCCCAACTTCTGCCAAGTCTGCAGTGCTAAAGCATTCCTTAACATGTGCTGGTCTTGGTGCTGCTGGTGTGAAAGCACAGGGAAGCTTTCACGAGGAAGGTTAATGGAGTGTAATTAGAAAGAAGAATGAACTGCTCAACCACTCTATATAACGCTACCTGCACCTGCTTAACCTTATCAGACACAGCCAGGTGGTGCTGCTGGTGTGAAAGCACAGGGAAGCTTTCACGAGGAAGGTTAATGGAGTGTAATTAGAAAGAAGAATGAACTGCTCAACCACTCTATATAACGCTACCTGCACAGAGTAGTGACAAGTGCTTTGATCTTTTATAAAGACCTTAGAGCAGAGGTTTAACAGTCTAAAATTATGATAGTGCAACTCTCAAAGAAACAAGCACACAGTGAAGGAGTAGCATGAACTTATGGATAGAAATGTTTACCTTCTCTTATGTGGTTTCTGTTAGTACTTTTTTTCATACTGGGTATTGTCCATAACAGCTCTCAAATGCATTTCCTGTGAGGCTTCCATCAAAGCCAGAAAGACCTTCGTGTTCCATGTGTGGTTTCTTTGTATCTGCACCTCGTGTAACTGTTACCTTGCAGGGTGAAGCGATGGCACCATCCTAAGGCATTTTGATACCAAGGAGTTAAGCTCTCATAGAGAAGAGTTCTGGCAGGAGCAAGACCACTAGGTCTTGCAAGTCCAGGAACTAACTGAAATTTGAGATTACATATATAATTTGATATTAGATACTAATGCCTGATCCTGTTAATTAAATTAGGTACTATGTACATCTGTTGAAAGCTATCATGTTCCTAAAATGTTTTTTTCTTGTCTTTCGTCTAGCATGCAGATTTTCTTTTTCTTTTAAAAGAATACTGATAAATATTAGTTGTGAAACTGCATCTAGGAAGTAGAGGGAAGATGCCACATGTCAAATCCAAAAAGGGCTAGGAGATTAGCCAGTTTAATTTCCTGCATGTTAGAGGCCATTATATTCTACCTACCACTCCTGTGTGATATCTTCTGACTTCAGGAAGACCAGGACGGTTTGGTTATCAGGGTACTGAGTTTTTGTCTTTCACATCTTTGTGTTCCAAGAAAGGGGTGGTGGATTGGGCTGCCAGTTATTCTGAAGGCCAATGCAATATCAGCTGATTGATTAGGGGAAATCTGCCTAGCAATTTGTCCTAGCAGGCAGTCCACATCCTGCATTACAGTGGAAGGGAAAAACCTAACATCCCAGCAATTCTGACCTGGGGGAAGTTTTTCCCAGTCCAAGTCTGAAATCAATATAAACTACATATGTAAAGGCAGCATACAATAAAAGGCAT
>NW_010430583.1:5927-6668 GCF_000710305.1 Buceros rhinoceros silvestris
TCAGAGGAAGGTGAAAAAACAATCTTGAGTATATCAGGTTGTTTGTACCCCTGGACATGTTCATATAATGAAGAGTAAGGCTGTCCTCATGCAGAGTTGAAGCGCTGGAGGAGCATGCTGGGAACAGTGCTGGCACTTGCAGTGTCCCTGGAAAGGGACGAGAATGAGCAGAGGCTTCCCAGGTCCCAGATCCCTCTCCCCCTCACATGTACTCTACAATCTCCTTCAAAACTTACATTAAGCATTTCCTCTAGAAACCTGTACAACCCTGTCCTAAAGATTTCAAACCATGGTAGGCCGTTACCTCTCGTAATAGGCTGTTGAGGTATTTAACTATCTCTGCATCTTATCTGAAGGTTGAGTTTGTCTACTTTCGAACTGCAGCCACAGAATCATCATTTTACATTTCTCAGAGAAATTAAAACCTCCTCCATCATCAGATTTTTTTTCCACATGTACATATCTAAACTCACGTCTCAATAAACTGGATATGCTAAGCCCCAGCAAGACTCACAAACAGTGTTGTTTGTCGGGTCCTTGATTATGTTTGTAGTTTTTCTTTGAACTGTCTCCATTTCCTCTGCATCCCTCCTGAAAAGTGTAGCTTTACGTTCTGTTGGCAAAATGCCTGTTCTTTGGTGTTTTTAAGAGAGATTGAAGTTCATCACATCTTCAGCTGATGAGTAGTTTTAGCCTTGCTTAATGAGGCACTTATCATAGAATCATCTGGTTGGAAGAGAC
>NW_010430584.1:0-10865 GCF_000710305.1 Buceros rhinoceros silvestris
TGAAGGTCAAATGTAGGGAGTCATCAACTGTTTTGTAGAGCTAAGCAGTGCAGCTGGCAGCTCAGCCACAAAGTCATCATGATCTGGGCACATGGTTGCTGTTGTGACCATCCTTAATCACAAAGATAGAGACAAAGAAAGAGCCCTCAGCTCTGCCTCTCCACCGAATTCCAATTCTTCAGTGCCACTCGGTCAGCTCTTTCTGCTGACACTTGTGGGCAAGACATGTGAGTCAGGCACCCAAATCTCCAGCTTGTCTCCACTAACCTGTCCAAATCTTAAGGCACTGGTTTGTCCTCAAAGCTTAGCAGAACAACCCACATTTCTTAGAACGGTGGGAAAAAAACACCTGCAAATCACCAGTAACAGAAAATAAAAGTGATTATGGCCAAATGCGCTCAGCACAGCCACAAGCCAAGTATCACGAGGTGAACCCGCGTCCAAACACAACCTGCCCAGAACAACCTTTCTAAGTCCACCACCTTCCTTTGGACAGCTTGCAGCAGCCACAGGTGCCACAGAACAATCCTCTAGTGCACAAGCACCTCTGGCTTTCAGTAAAGAGGTCTCCAAAAGCCTCCCGAGCTAACCACCACCTCCACCCTCCCCAGAACAAGGTCAGGACACAAGCTGAGGCTTCACAGCACTTCCCATCAGATCCTGGGAGGTGAAGGGTAAAATCAGTTGCTCTGCAAGAAGGCAAAAATCCAGTGTTACCTGGCCTCACATTCAGGAAAATGTGCTCCGATATTTTCTCAACTCCGTTGTGCTTGGCCAAGCACTGGTAGCAGCCCTTAAATGACCTCTGTACATTCTTTATAATGATGCCTTTCTGGGGATTCGGAATGAATGTCATATTTTTGGGGAGACGTTTGCCATCACATTTTCTCAGTGTGAAATTTGAAACATCTGGGTCTGTTAGCGGGCACACTAGCAGGATGTCACTGTCTTCTTTTCCATAGATCAGAGAATCAACAAGGAAGAGCACGTTTGGGTCTGTGAAGAAATGCAAAGACCTGTCAGAGAAGCTGGCATTGCACAGAGAACTTCTGAAGACCCTAACTCTGCAAGTGAGCACTTACATCACAGCAAGTTTTATATTCAGCAGGTAAAACTGAGTATTACCCACCCCATGTTTACCAACAGACATTAAATTTTGTCCTAAAAGAGCAGCGCAACAGGAGATGTGCAACAGCATTCAATACCAGACACACCAAAGCATCATGTGCACTAAAAATAATTGTACTGCTTTTTTATTTGGAGATGGAATCTTTTTTTGGCCTTGTTTAGCTCTGAAACCTCCCCTCTCCACCCCCAAGAACAGTAAACAGGTTTTCACAGATCATTAAAAGTACTTTGCTTTTAGCTAGTGGCAGGTCTGTAAGGTTTTATGCCCACAGGAGGATTTTGAAGAAATTTATGAGTAAATGGAAGTTGAAAAGTACCTAAATTATGGTTTTCACTTCTGTAAAATACATAATCTAAATGAACACACATTGACACCAGAGGAAGCACCAAACAACTTCTCTCTCTTTCTCCCCTCCCTGAGAGCAGAGATTATTTTTAGCCTCCTTAGAAAAAAAATGGGGACACACACACGCTTATCTGATTGAAAAATCGTCATGTAATCTTTCACAAGGTAACTTTTCCAAAGCATTTCATCTTGCCAACCACAGCACACAAACATACAGTACTTCAAATGCTTTTACAGCCAAAGCCAAAGCCCATGATAGGTGATGACCTTGAAATGTGAAGAATCTGTCCTTTAATAGGAAACACAAAAATAAAGAATGGTGTGGTGACAAACATTCTGTAAAACCTTATTTCAGCTTCCATCTGCCCTCCCTATGGCGTAGCATTAATTAGAAATGTAGAAACAGAGAGAGAAGTTTTATTTCTGTTTTGCAAACTGGCTTTGTGCAACTTGCATGATTGGAGATCAACACGACTTAACAAGGAAGACAGAAAGAATTTAGTTAAGATGATGGACAATGTGCATTTCACTTAAGACAAAAAGTAGCATCTGAAAGTGAAGCACGGGTCATTTATGTAAGCAATTAGGGAATGCTAAGTTGAAGGTTGCTCATCATTGAATGGAGTCATTACTGGTTGGTTTCTAGCTTAGAGTGAGGGGGTAGTTCTAACCTCATTTGATACTGCCATCCAAGAAGCACACCCAAACTAAAAGCTTTCAAGCATCAGTCTAGAAGTACAAGATGGAGGCTACTAACAAATGATAAAGTAAAGCATGTGTGAACAGAGCCGCAGTGTGACATTTGACACACAGAAATACTTAGAGAAATGTTATGAATAGCTGTCACTCCCAAGCTGGAAAAGCATGGACTAGAAGAGATCATCTAAATATCCTTGCTGACAGAGACTTAACTGATTGGTTTCCTCTCAGTCCACTTTTTCTCAAATATGGACAGAGCCAAGATATATTCACTATGCAGAATGAATGGCTCTCCAGGAAAATTTCTGGAAAATAGAAGAAAGGAACAAGAACTTGTTTCACTAAGAGCTGAAACTACAGTGAAGGCCTTGGCTGGGGTAAACAGAATTGCCCATCTTCCATCCCTCTCTGTAAGGGAGACATCATGGTGAGAAGACATGAAAGGATTTGCTGTAGGGAATCCAGGCACAAACAAGGCTGCTCACAGTCATGTTCTTCCCTTCACGGCTTCCCACCCCAGCTGTATCTTGGGTACCACTTGCTTTCTGGGCTTACCTCAGGTTTCCAACACAAGATGTGGTGGTGCTTATCATTGCTTGCGTCTGAAAAGACTTGAGATCAAAATCAAGAGATTTTTCTCTCTTATGTAGGTGTCTGAACCAGCTTGATCTTCATGAAACTTGTTTGGATAAGGACACAAATTGCTTCTATAATCGCAACACAGACACTTCTTGCCAAAGCAGAAAGGTGAAACAGGTAGCGTCTACAGTCTGTCAACACTGTGTCATCCTTGGTCACAGAAGCACAAAAAAAGTGGTTTTAGTTGATCCAGATGGCTGTAAGAAATAATCAGTTGCCACCATTTTGTGTGCCACTTGGGACTGTGCAGGATCAAGGTTCTGTTCAAGGTCCTGTTCTCTCTTAATTCCCAGCTTTACAAGCAAACCCACAAACAGCTGAGCTCATGGTAGCATCTTCAAGCTGATGTAAGATGTCATTAAGCCACAGCCTATTGCAAAATGATGGACAACCTCACACACATACTTATTTTACTGCCAGGAACTTGTCAAATGAAGATTGCATATTTTTCACACAATTAAGACAAAGAAATTAACAACATGTTGCATGAAGACCACACAACTTCTCTGATGCTTTGGCAGTTGCGCTCAGTGATAGGGCTGCCTGTTATCCTGAGGTGAGAGAGTCATTCACACAATGGAAGGCATGAACATCCCTATGATCAGAGCTGTCTGGAATAATTACCATGACCTTTGGGAAAACAGTCGTGGGAGATAAAGTCAAGAATGTTTGTCATATATAGGTAAAATATGTGCCAGAGTTCCTTTAGTCATAGTCTCAGACAGAAAGTCAAGAAAACTAATCCATGGTAGATGCGTGGCTATCTGGACCATTCAGGAGCGGTTAAAGGAGCACTCTTTAAATTGTGCAGCCACTATGTCAGATATTTTCACTTGGGTAAACGCTCTTCACTGTGCTGTGCTGCTATCTCGCTGCCTTGGAGAACAACCTTGCAGTAATTCTCAAAGGACTGGCAGGATTCCGAACAGGCTCTTTGAGAGCTGTCCCTGTTGGACAAGGAATGCTGTCTCCAGGAAAGTCAATGTTGTAGGACTTTTTTCCACCAACAGAAAAGACCACCAGAACTATGTGAAGGAGAAGTAAAGTAACTGTCTTCCCTGGAAAGGAAATAGGAATGCCAGACATCGTGAACTGTCAGCTTGAGGGCAGCTGATGAAGTCAGAGATTAGGAGCCAATGGAAGAGAACAAATCTGAAGGAAACACTGCACAAAGAAGTGTAATAAAGGACTGTGAAAATGTGTCAGAGCAGAGGCACTTTTTTTCCCATCTGAGACATTTCTGATCATTCATGAGGTAGATCAGGAGCTGAAGGCAGAGAAATCACTGCTGCCTGCTGGCTTGAGCCTGAAAGCACAGCCTCAAAAAGCCAAATCCTTTAGGTAGCTGCCTTAGTAAATCAAGAGCTTGGGGCCAAACCTTACGTGACTCCGTACTGATGGATGGCATGGAACTGAAAGACATTTCTACATACCGCTTGATTCCTCACAGTACAACTGACTCATACAACTGATTCAGGTCACTTGGCTAGCTTCTAGAAAGAGAGCTCAGGTATATTTCATCACAAAACAACAGAGATGTAAAGAGAAACTCATCCAGAACTTTGCTCTGGTGACACAGGCCATTGCAAGCAAAGCTGGGAGAGTTTTCTTTCTACTGGACAGGGAAGAAGATTTCTTCTATCAGACTATGTTCTCTCTCTGTACCTCAAATTCATTCCCTTCTCCAGCATTTACTGTCTTGTTCTTTTGGGAGTGGGAAAGGGGGAGAAAAGCAAAAATAATGCCTTCATTGATATTTACCTTTAACAAAAACATAAAAAGAGGTGACAATACTCCCTTTGCTTTTGCATATGTATCTGCCTATGTCTCTGACTGTTGCATTTTTGGTGTACCACTCTTTATCATTGGAACTCCTTGCTTTTGCTGACGGGTCTGAGTTCTGGAAATTCCAAGTCACAGGCCCATCTTCGTCGCACCTCAGCCTTAATTCCTCCCCTTTATTCACAACCAGTGAAGATTCTTCATGGGGCAGTGAACCACCTGGGAAAAAAAAGCACAAAATATAATGCCTGTCAACACAATACTCTCTTCTTTTTCTGCAGCAAAATTCTTATTTATAGTTCTATATGTGCAGTTAATATTTTGGGCATTATTTCTTAAAAATACTTAGCTGAAATGGCACTGTGCAGTTATACAGACACCTTTTGGCTTGTAAGACCTTCGACACACAGAGCAAATAACCACTGCAGGTGGCAACAGGCCTTTAAAAAAACATTTGAAACTAGCTTCAGATGCACCAGTTTCTGCAATGGCTTGGCTTTTGAATGGGAACAGACACAAGCTATTTAAAAATTAAATTCAAGAACATATGATCCTGATTCCACACAGCAGTGCTTTTAATCATTCTTTGTCATTTACTCAGTTGCCAAGAACTAAAGTTTCCTTGCTCAACAGTTGCTGCTCTAAATGACCTCTTAGCTTGTTTTTTTTTTTACTGAACATGCCCTACCACAACTTCTAAGAACTTCTCAGAAAATAAAGCTACGTGAAATTAGCAGCATCAGTTTACAACTCCCAACCACTTCCCAACTTACACTGCGTACCTGGAGAAAAAACTACATTCAGGCTTCTCGGGCTCCACTGTTAAGATAAGCCAAGCAGGGAGTTGATAAGTTAGCACACCCCTAATGTGAAAGTCTTAGTGAACCTGGGAAATGGAGTTCATAGCTGAAAATGCAGATAAATTCTCACTGCTATGGACCTATTTGAACATCAGAAGAACAAACGCAAATATTGAGCAGGTCTTACAGGAACAAACTCTTCCCCTTTCAGAGTAGCTCTTTAGTCCTATAAGTAATCCTTAGCTTATAGTTAGCTAATGTCCCTCTCATGTGAAGCACAGTTGTACAAGATTATACAACATCCATATGTAGTAGCAGAGACATGCCATACTACTTGCACGCAAAATACTACTTGCATGCAGAAAAACACACTCTGCGTCTCCCTTAAGAGGCTGAATTTCTCTACCCACACACACAGATAACAACAGACGCTCAAGAAAAACAATCAGATAATTAGTCGGGATGAGGTTATATGCTCCAGACTTAATTCACTCATCTCACAGCTTTAGTTGTTCTTAAGGTATATACTGGATTAAGACCAGGTCATGTAACTAACTGCTCCTCTTCCTGACAAATGCCCAGCAGAGCAGGAAGCAAACGATGGTCCAACCACCTGCAGAGTCTAATTGTGGTCTGGGTTTTAGAGGGTCCTTGTTCTCACCCCACCTCTGTCAGAGTAAAATTTATTTATCAGTGCTAACCCAACAGGCAGTCATTTTCCTAGCACCACCAGAAATTTTCCACGAGGTCCACCGCCACTGCATATAAGCTGCTGTCACTGAGCTTATAAACAACCATTTTAGAAGTAATAACTGCCAGAAGAAGGCAGAAAAAGCCACTTTTAATTTCAAATCTGCTACCTCAAAATGCAGCTGTGAGCCTGAGCTGTGACACAGCAGCTCAAAGAAGCACAGTGGACATCCAAGGCCTGAGGAGTGCAGGTCCCAGTAGGCAGTGGCTCGGCAGCCAAGAGAGCTGCAAAAACCCTTTGCCCTAGATGTAGAGGCCCCTGAGAGCAGGGTAGAGGCAAGGCGACCTCTGATTTGCAAACCCCTCAGATCAGCACCAGCAACTTTTGGCACCAGAGAAGGCAAAGGGCAAAGATATCTAAGGAGGTTTCATGAAAGACCATGTGGATCCTTCATAAGGTTGTCTTTGGTAGACTTCTTTGCTGCTTCCCACAGACCATAGGATACTTCAAATGAAAAATTACATAAGCTGCATAAAAAGGCAAAAGTGCAATGTGGTATACCCATTCTGGCACTAGATCCTTAAACAAGTCAGGGAAGGCTGGGAAATGAGAATATCAGGACATCCTTCACTGGTACCAGTTCCTGACCGCAGTCAGCAAGGTCTACAGCCTAGGTACTAAAGGGGAGGTGCAAATATGGCCAGGGTGGGATGGTCCCCACTGCCCACTTCCTGCCCCACCACCAAGGAGCACAACACTGGACAGGTCACACAGGCTCACACAGCCTTGGTTGTGGAGCAAACACCAATGATGAGGGGACAACTCGTCACTCATGGGGCAGCTCTCCCACACCAGCACAAGGTGGTGGCCTGGCCTCAGGTCCTAACACTCGGCATGAAACAGGCAGTGGGGAGAAAGCCGTGCACCCCCTCTTCCAGCAGCAGCCTCAGCAGCACCCATGCAACAGCGTCACCGACGGCTAGATGCCTCTGAAAGCACAAAGCCAACCAACACAGCACCTACCCAACACTCTCCTTTCAGTAACAAAACCCCCGGGGAACACCTCGGCCATGTGAACAGAAATGCCCTTTCATCCAACAAAAACTACCCGTGCACAACCTACGCGTGTGCACGGACAGGGGACGCTCCCTCTCCAGACCTCACTGCATCACACACACGCCTTAGCGGAGACAGGTTCTCAGCTGCAGCGAGGGCTTACTTCATTCAAAGAGCCCAGAGCTACATGGAGAACAAATTCATTTACTTGCCCCTGAGGAAATGCTGAGCCAGCCTGGCTTGCTGAACTGCTCCCTCCACTTCTCTTCTGGGCATTTCTACAGCACATTAACAACACAAGGGGTAACCGTAGGCTCCCAAATGCCCAGATAAAACCAGCCCCTAATGTACTGCATAGCCAGGCACTGGACTTCTCCCCCTTCCCAAACCCAGTTAATGCCACGGCCAAGAGCACGTGAAGGTCAAATGTAGGGAGTCATCAACTGTCTTGCAGAGGAAAGGGACACACTGGAGGTAGCAGTGCATAGATTAACGTCATAACTGTCCTACTAAGTGAGTGCAGAGCTGTTAAGCCATTCATATCGCCGAGTTGCGTGCAAATGCTGATGGATGCTGCAGCATCAAACCTTTCCCTTTCCAAAGGCTTTAGTCCAAGAGATAATCATCATCCCATGCCCCTCAAACACATTGCACAGTACTGCACAGTTGAATTGGATGTGTAATAGCCGTGCCTGAGGTGAGGGGGAACATTTCTCAAAAACCAACACCACTTGCGTGCAAAAAACACACTCTGCTTCTCCTTTCAGAGGCTGAATTTCTCTACCCACACAGATAACAACAGACGCTCAAGAAAAACAATCGGATAATTAGTTGGGATGAGGTTATATGCTCCAGACTTAATTCACTCATCTCACAGCTTTAGTTGTTCTTAAGGTATATACTGGATTAAGACCAGGTCATGTAACTAACTGCTCCTCTTCCTGACAAATGCACAGCAGAGCAGGAAGCAAATGATGGTCCAACCACCTGCAGAGCCTAATCACTTGCCTTGTGGTCTGGATTTTGGAGGGTGCCCTCATTCTCTCTCCATTTCCATTGAATGAAGATTTTTCTACCAATGCTAAACCCAACAGGCAGTCCACCAGAGCCTGTTTTTGCAGTATAATCAGAAGTTTTCCACATGAGGTCCACTAATTATACAAACTCACATCACTGAACATATAAACAACCATTCCAGAAATAAGAATTGCCAGAAAAATTAAGATAAATTTAATTTCATACTTTTATGCAGTGTTTGTGACTTTTACCTACTCTTTCTCCTAGCAATCATCCTACCAATTCAGCTTAGCAGTTCAAGATTTTGTAACACTTATTATCAGGACTATGTTGGAAAGTTTTTAGAGGTGCTAAACAACACAGCAGAGCATGACTCTGTCCGGAAGCACAAGAAATAGGTTACGTACTGGAGCTGAGTAAAGAAAGGCAAAGAAGGAACTAGCACACTGTGGCACTCCACAACAAATTTATATTTCAAGACAACCTTGCAGTTCCTTTTATGCAGCCTACAAATTCTCAGCAAAACAATTTACATACTGAATTAATACCTCGTGCAAAGGATTTCCATAATGTAAAGGGGGGTTTTGTTGCTTTCTAAAAATAACGTATCTTTGAGAAAAGTACATCAGTTGTGCTTGGTATTATGCACCAAAATATTGCCTGTCTTTAAAAAAGAAGAATTAAAATGGTGTGTAGAAAGATGGGAATGACTTTGTATCTTCTTTTTGGTGGAATAATTAACAGAAATCCGAGAGTTTAACAAACAACTTGTAATCCGGTGTACTAATCCCCACAGCCTGTGTCCATCTGCTATCTCTTATCTTTCCTCAGACTGCTAATGCCTTACATCCAAGACTGCTCCATTTGTACTGCACCTGAGGCATGACAGGGCTCTTCCAGGCCCACAGTAGCTCTTGCACACTCCAGTAACACCAATCATAAGCATGTAACCATAATCGTGATACTAAAACTAATTACTCAGGAATCAGTTGTGTTGTCAGGATAAATGCCAGGGATGGTAAGAGATCTTCAAGTGCCAGACCCCACAGGATATGGCATCTGTTGTCTCCTCCCAGGGCTCCATGCTCCCCCCAGGGAGGACCATGACTTTTACCAGTCACCAGTGGGATTGCAAACTCTTTGGGCAACAGGATGGAGGAACGCACCATTACGTCTCCACTGAAGATTTCTAGGTGTGGGTATGAATCCTTATTCTGTTGTCTCACCAACACCTGGGCGTGCTCCCACCCTCTTGCTACCTCCTCACAACTTGGAAAAGGAGATGGACAACGACTTCAATATTCGCCTGAGTGACCCCACCTCAGTGAAGCCTACCTGACCGCAGACACCCCACAGGACAAGAGGAAGAGAGGAAACCCACCCTCTACCCCTATGGCTCCTGTGGGCTAGTGGGGGCAGATGATCCCACTGTTGGTCACAGGCTGTGGATCCCACTGCAAAATGTCCAACACTCCCCATACACTGCATAGCCAGAGTACCACACTGGGGTCCTAGATGATCCTCTAGAGCTGTCCTCAAGGGCAACTAGCAGATTGTTATTACATGCTAATAAAATATGTTGATAATGGCAAATATTGCATAATTAACAATGAAAATAAATGAAATAAATTGCAAATCTTGGAGCTGAACAGCCCAAGATCCATTTTGGATGTTCTAAATTTCTGTCCCACAACTGAAAAGAGTCACTTTCACTACCCTAGCTCCTTCTTGTAATGTAACAAATCTGAGATTCAAAACTACAATACAGGGATCACTTGTGAACAAGGCTGTGTAACTGAAAAAAAGAAAGAGCAGAATACAAGAATATATTACAAGCAGCTTCCTAAGCCTTAAAAATGAAGGGAGAAGGAGGGAGGAGTACAGCAGTTGTGACTTCTGCAAGCAGAAGGAACATCTGGAAAACCAGGCTGGAGGAATTAGAAAATAAACAGCTCTAGATAATACAGATAGGAAATGCAGGTCAAATTGCAGGGATATGATTAAGGACAGCAGAATGTTCCTGTAACAATTAAGGGATGTGCAAACAAAAAAAGCTTTGGCTAAGTAGAGCACCATCCTTGGGAAAAAAAAAGTGGTTTATGATGGAGCTTTTCAGTCTCGGACACAACACCACCGTAGCACAGAAAAGCGCCTAAGGTGCAAGTCCACATCACACTCACAAGCAACTGGAAACCACCTGCCAAGCAAACAAAGGACATGGGACTGCTATGGAATAAGATGAAGAGTCAAGTGCTGTGGATTTTATTCCCAGGTCTGCCACAGATTTCCTGCGCAACCTTAGCCTGACAGGTTAGTCCCTCTGTGGCCATTTCCTCTTTTAACTCTTACCTAAACATTAAAAGAAACAAGTTTATAGCAGCTCTGTAACACAGAGAAACAAAACAAAACAACAAAAAAAACCCCTGTGCCTTATCCCACCCCCTTCCATGTTAAACATCTCCCAAGACAGAGGCACAGCACAGCTTCACAGTGTGGCCACAACCTGCTCACATCCAGTACCAGCCTTTCTGCCAAGCCCAAGGGACTAGAAGCAACCTGCTAGGACTGGTTCACTGCTATCCAACCAGAGCAAATCCCTCTCCCTGCCACTCCCAGGACTAGGATGCACTGTAAGGGCATGGCAGGCTCTTCTGAGCTTCTGCCTCTTTTCCTTGTGGTTGTCCATAACCTTCATAGTTATCAGCAG
>NW_010430584.1:10953-17800 GCF_000710305.1 Buceros rhinoceros silvestris
GTGGTTGTCCATACCCTTCATAGTTATCAGCAGTCCCCATGTAAGCTGTACAAACCCGGCACGATGAAACTGATGACCTGACCATGACCTGATCCTGACCATGATTTCTAACTCAGTTAACATTTTTCTCTACCAAGTGCACCAAGGAGCATTCAAGGGACAAAATGTCCGCAACTTTCTTGTAAAACTGTGGCAACTGGAAAAAATTAGAGAGACTGCTTTCTTTTCAGTGCATGTTCATTCTGGGCACTAGGTTCATTCAAGGGCTATCACACAGACCTCACTCACAGCGTTTTTCAGTTTCTCACCTACAACAACATGAGAGCAGAAACAAGAGCTAGGCTTTATCAGTTAAAGTAGTGACACTGTTGTCGATGCAATGGTCTGGGGATATCAGCAAGACAGGGCTTGCAGGGAGGTAATATCCTCTTTCAGCATACCCAGCACTGTTGGAAAAATGAACATGTTTTCAGACACAAAAGTCTCCTGTAGGTCTGAAAGAAAAGCAGAAGCAAAACCACTTCTTTTACACAAGTGCAGAAGTCCCGACCAGAAGCCTGCCCAGTCTTCTTTACAGTATTAGTTGGTCTAACTGAAGAGTATCCTCTCACCAACTCTGTCTCTTATGTGCTAAAGTCACTATGACACTTGAAATATGCTATGATGGAGATGAATTTAAGACTTTTTCAAATATATTTTCTTTGTCCTGCTATTACATGTCCCAAGAAAACAAAGAAAGTGTCAAACTCACAACTTTAATTTACCCCAACATATAAAATCTCACAGATTTTTCGAAGGAGAGATGCCATCATATGCTTACTTGTTTTGTTCCACTTCACTACACAGATACTCTCCCTTATGCTAGATGAAAAGTTTAGCTATGGCAAATGTCAGTTTCAACTTATTTGATCTGAAAGCTACATCAGATCCCATTTCAGCTAGGCTGGGGGGGGTGGGGTGGGGGAGCGCAAAGGCAGCCTGCAGTATAGCTTCTTTGCAAAAGAAACCATCCACGCCAACACCCATGCTAGTGTCATTTTCAAAAAAATAGGCCAAAAAAAACATCAAAAACATGATTGTCCAATGCAAACATTACAGACTCTTGGCATATATGAATGCCATGAATCCTTCCTGATAGAAATGTCAACTGGGTCCTTTGCTCCAACTTCATCTTGGAGACTCAAAACTAAGTGAACTGTCACGGGGTAGGTATTACAGTCTCTAGACTGATTAGGCTTCCCTGCAGAACTAAGTGGCCTGTTTCTAACCCATCTAACAGAGTCAGTGCTATCTGCTGTCCAGCAAACTCTTCCAACACTGTGTGCTTCCCAAGCAGAAATGCAGAGCTCCTGTGCTTGCGCTTGCTCTGAAGTTTTGGATCCTCAGAGGCTCTACGTTACTAAGCAGAGAACCAGGGGAAAGGATTAGTGGGGGCTTACACATTTACCCAGCTGCATGAGGGAAATCACTCTTCTCACCCAGCCTTCCTCCCCCATAGTCCCTTCACTTTGAACAGGAAGGGGACAGAAGAATGGCATTGTGGAGGACAGAAGGTTGGAGCTTGCCAGGCTGGCACTCAGAGGTGCAGCCAAACAGATCTCCATCCGCAGGCAGCATAAAGGAGAGATGGCTACCCTCCAACACAAAGAGCAAGTGTGGAGCCAGCCAACTGCCACCCATGGCAAACCCAAGCGAGGAAGTGTAAAGAGGCCGAAACAAAGGTTGTCTTTATCATTTGTGGAGACATGAGCATGGGGAATGTGAGGCAACTGGACCTTGGCTCTGGCTGTGAAACATCCCTCTTTGCAGTGATGCCCCATGGGAAGCTTTCAGTTTCACAGTTCAGGATGGCTCCTACATGGCCCTGCCTCACTAAACACCTCGCACCCTGGGAGGGTACTCCACAGGGCAAGTAAAATGCACTTGATGCTTACCCCTTGCAGAGAAAACATCTCAGTCAACTAAGGAGACACCCAACTACTCTTGAAGAGAGGTTATGCACCCCTCCAAACAAGATGTGGTTAATCAGAAACAGCCAGTATCACAGGCAGGTGGCAAGACAAATCCAGCCAGCTGTCTAGCACCAGCACATCCCACTCTCCAAGAGAGGCATTCACAGGGTCTTCAGGCAGGAGAAGCATGAGCACGTGGGCCGATCCTCTGCTTGTGGGTGGAAGCCAGCAGATGCTCCTGCAGAGGGTCTTGTTGCAGCAATTAGCAATGTAGCTAATGGTACTTTGCTTCCTTATTTAAGGCTTAACAGAGCAGATTTTGCACGCGACCTCTAAAACGAAAGTGTGAGAGCTGCCCTAGACGTGCAAGCACAACACTCCCACAGGGCAGGGGGCTGGGGGAAGTATCTGCACCTTCCTCTTCCCCCAGCTGCTTTGTTTTCCCTTGTTGGGCTGAGAAAACTCAGCCATGCACACAGGCCACTTTTCCTGCCTACCAAGCAGCTTGCCCTTTCTGATTGGCGTGTCTCACTCTGCCAATACAGCTAATAGAGGCATTTGTCAAAGGCAGACATGTAGCTGAATACAATTCTAGTCTAGCGCTCATACTAAATGAAGCCGTGCTTCTTTCCATGGCTGGGTATGATACCTTTCTGAATTCTCGTTCTCTGGGAAGTCATGGCTTTGGGGCTTTTTCTGTTGTTTTGGGGTTTTGTTTTGAAGGAGGGCCACATGCACTATAGCAGTCCAGTCACTCACCTTGAAGCACTATGAGCAACAACCTATTCTAGGTGATTAATTCATTTTATTGCAGCACATTGACACACTATGGTCTCTTATACCAAAACTTCCCACCACAGAAAGAATCTACAGGTAATGTATTAATGAACAAAACCAAACCCTGGTTGGTTGACTAACCTATCAGGGTTTTTTAAAACTAAAATGGTCTGAACTTAAAACCACTACCGGCTAATTCTTACTAAAAGAAAATTACAGGGGACAGATAAAGATGTATGTATGTACACACATACAAGCAGGATTTGCAAAAAAAAAAAAAAAAAAGAGCAACTGTTTGCCACAACACTTGTCAGCATTTAGACGTATACATTTAGACTGATCATTACTCCTACCGAATTATTGTCACCTTCCCTCTAATTTCCAAAATTACTTACTAACCAGCTGTTCCCACAGTTCGATCTATCAGCTGTTAGACACATAAACAAACAAACTATGAAGTAAGTATGGAGAATGATTAGAAGGAATGAAAAAGTGCACTAATGCAGAGTGTATTCAAATTCAGCTGTCATTCATCCAGCCTATTCCTTTAATGGCTTTTTCTTCTCACTTCTCTTTGCTGACATTTACATTAAAAGGTGCAGTATCTTTCAACTTTCATTTTGAATGAATGTTCCTTGTAATGAGCAACATGGGCTTGAAAGCGTGTTTGCTGAAATGCAGTGAAAAGGTAGTTTTAATGAAGAGAAATGAGAAAACTGGAGAACCGTGAATCGTTTTGCAATCTGAATTAATGACTATTTGGAAAAGGCTCAACTGAGGAAGGAGATGTAAGACTTTTGGCAATGCGAATTCTAATTATTTCAAGCTTTGGCAGTAATTTTATCAAATAGTAGCAATTTCATTAAAAGGTACACTGGTAATCATCTACATAAGGTCTCCAGAGGGGAGAATATACTAATAATTGCATAATTATGTTATTATTGCTCTTATGATGGACCACATTAAATACCACAAAGAGAAGCACTGCTTTTTGCTTTCTCTAGACATTTAGTTCAGTACTTTTTCCTAGAAGATTACGGCAATAAACAAGACTTTCAGAATAATAAACATCTTCACCAAATTTTGCAGAAGAGACACAGCTATTTTGTACCTCCATATTTGTATTCTCTTTTCCATCACTGAAAGAACTGACAGGTTCATGAGAAAAACACTGATTTTATTACTAAGATAGCTAACGTATTTATATAGCTGCATTACTGAATTACATGTCATGCATCCACATGGCACATGGATCCATTTAAGAAGCAGATTTTGGAGTATTTCCATATCTGTCTACATAAATTAACTTTATCCAGTGATAAGCCTGCAATAAGTATGATTTCCCTTGCCTAACTAGTACACAAACTTTACTACCAAGATGTTGGTAAAAAAATTCTTGTGTTGTTTCACAGATAATACCAAATCTAATAAAGATTTTTAATGGGGGACCCAGTATTAGAGAACTATCTTTGCACATGCCTTCCAAAACTATGACTAGGACAACTTCTGGAGCATTCACTGGCACATTCTTCAGAACCTCCTAGGGTGTACAGATCTTTACTCAAGTAATCACACAAACACCCAGCAAAAATCCCTCACTGATACTGTCTTGGAAGTGCCTTGAATACAGAGACTTGGATATATTTATGACAACCAAGTTTCATTTCCCCAGTCTTCTGGCAAGGAGATATATAACACAGCTGTTGAACTGAACTTCCAATGTCAGCAGAAGTCCCACTTGTATATTTACTTGCAAATTGTACTTTATTTCCTGGTTTATTAATAAGCCCTATCATAAAATGCATATACATGGCATTTATATAGGTAGCTGCTTATTGAAAAGATGGTTCTCCTTCCTGCCCCAGGACAGATACACAAGAGGGCATCATGCTGCGGACACAGCCTGAGTACCTGCCTAAGCAGGGAATCCCATTTGAGCATCACTTCTGATGGTATTCAGTTTATGGGAGAAGAGCAGAAATACAGGGCTTGCTTTTGCTCCTTCCATTTGACCTCTTTTATGGTACTGCATAGCCCAAATCCTAGATAAGATGATATTAGCATTACTGCAAAGTCAGCAATTTTAGGTATAATACCTGGAAATCAGACATGCTATGGAATAGGAAACTTCAACAGCTTGTGCTACAATGAACACTACTGGGAGGAAGCTTTTATTTTCTTGAGGATAACATAATTTTTTTTTCAAAGTTAAAAAGTTATGCTCATTCAGGCACAGAAAGCACTTCCATGCATATGAAGTAGCAAACAAAGAGTTAGGCAGCAAAAGTAAAAGAATCAGGCAATTCCCGATCAGCAGAAAATGAATGCCTCAGTTCCTAGTGTAGAAGGGCATCTAAGGCATACGAACACACTTCAGGTAAAAAAATCCTATTAAACTGTCTATTTAATTGAATATTAAATTAAAAGTAAAAATGTAGCATTTTTATAATCCACATTTTCCTTTTACAAAGTAAAAATATTCAACAGTAATTTTCAAAATACAGGAATATAAATTTAAACTTACAACTCCTTGAATCATTAAAAAAAAATCACAGGTAAAAAGATTACGCAAGCCATACATCTGCTGCCAACATTTTAAAGATAATCAAACTACTGAATTCACGGAAGCCAGTCACTGAGCACCTCTAGCCAAGTTGTGCTGCAGTGATAAACCAGCCTTTGGCATCTGGAGTATCCTAGCAGGTGCAGAGAAAATATTTATTTCAGTTCATTCAGTACAAATTAATTGAGCAACTAGTCCATTCAAAGAGGAGCTACTGATCAAGAGCTGAAAAAAACAAAAATGTTTCCTTACATTCTAATTGCCATTCTATGAATAAAAAGAGGATGAGATGGACTAGTTCTAAAATTTTTACAGCACAGCGATTAGAAACCAGCACTTTTGACTACAGATAGGCCTTTCAGACATTAATTCTTTATTTCAAAACATTTCTCAATGAGTTTTTTCTTCTGAATTGGCTGGCTTCTATGTGGTGCTATTTATCTAACGGAAGAACATTTCAGAATTCTTGTTTTCTTCATTGTAATCAATGCAAATCATCAGTAAAAAAATCAGTTATCTAATACAAGAAATGCCGCTTCATTTTTCCATACTAAAACATACACACGAAGAATCAGAATAAGTGTATAGCTAACAAGCTACGTAATTGCTTAAATAGAGGCACAGTAATTAATCAAAGTATAACACTAAGTGCAAAGTCTATATTTAATTAAAACTCTATCTCAGTGGTAATAAAGGAGGTTAAACCTTTCTTTACAAAATGAGTAAGTACAAACGCAAAATAGTTAAAATGATGCTTACTGTTGGCTGATTTAAATCATGATTAAAATCAGATTTACAATGCTTTGAAACAAATTAAAGCACAAAGTACATGGGAAGGTAACTCTTAAACACGGGAACATTACATTTCTTATCTGGAGTCAGACATCAATTCTATGCATCATATCTAAAGGAAATGCAGCAAGTTGGAGAGGGCTGAGAAGAACACGAGGAACAGGAGTTACAAAAGATGCACCAAAAGAAAAGGCTGAAAAAGTTTTATCATAGAAAAGAGAAGTCAGAGATGTTAGATTAATTGTCAATGTGCAAAATGTTACTGTAAAGAGGATGGTGATCAACAGTTTATATTGACCAGATACAGTCAAAAAAAGGATGGGGTTAATCAACCAGCAAGGGAGATTACATTAGGTATCAGTAGAAGCTTTTGGCATTTAAAAACTAGTCACGTACCAGAAAAAATGGGTGGCGAACTCTGTGCTACAAGTCTGCCTTAGCACAGGTTAAATAAATGTCTACCTGGGAAGATCTGCTCCCTCGGATCCCAGAGGAGAGCAGGGGACAGACCAGGTGACCTCTGCATGTCTTCTCCAGCCTTACTTTTAAAGCTCTGTGGGAGGTTCCCAAGACTTGCTGTGCCTGTTAGAAACCCAGCTGCAGGAGGCAGGTGAATGCGTAAGAAAGCAGAGAATTACATTTCCAGTCCTGACGACTCTGGAAAAAGCCTTTGACATGTGACATCACTGCAGCCATTAACTCCTGAACAAAAAACAGATTTAAGAGAGCCAAGTGCAAGTTTTTAATCTCATCATATCCTTCA
>NW_010430584.1:17892-19326 GCF_000710305.1 Buceros rhinoceros silvestris
ACCTCGTTAGTTCTGAATAGCCTAGGTATGTGAACACCCAAAACACTTCCCTTGCACCATTCATTGGGATCTTTCCTCCCCTCCCTGAAACACGCAGGCTCTGAATGATAGGTTATAACCAACAAGTTTGATTTCTTTTTTCCATGTGGCTTTTGCACAAAGCCTTTCTTGAAAAGAAGTCCACTCCATGTCACAAGGAACATATTCACCCAGCATGAGTAGATTACTGATGGGAATTACAACTGATTACAACTACTGATGGGGAAAGAGATGTAGGACTAACCTGGCATTTGCCAGGCTTCCAAAGAACCTGTAAGAGAGGCATCTCTCTGACTTTCAAACTTCTCTGTCACGTTTTCATCTCTTCTGCCCATGCATCCTCTTTATCACTTAGATTTACAACCGTCAGCACCTAGTTGACCAGCAAATTCTTCTCTGTATCAGATATTTAATGATTATGTTTCATGATTACGGACTCAGCTGTCAAGATAATCATAGACATTTAATGCTGTCAGCCCTCAAGTGACAACCCCCCCCCCAGCAGATAATGTGACTAAATGATGCTTCATTTCAGTTACAGTTTCCAGGAATGATCTGTATGGAGCAGCCAAGGAGCTGCAGAGCATGGTAGCAACATTAGAAACCATTCTGTTATTTACATGCCTGTTTGGCACTAATGATAATATAACTAAGACCCTTACGTGCCGTTCGAAAAAAAAATCTGTTGCCACATGAAAAAGATCATTAAAAATCCATTTAAAGGTATATCTGAAAACCAGTGTTTTCAGAATAAACCAAGATAATCCCCAAGAGTAAATCCAGTGGAGAGATTAACATTCACTATGCTTTCTAACTGGAATACCCTAGAAAACAAGAGTCGCATTCTCCCTTCAAACACAGATGTTTATGCTCCCCTTACGCTTTTATCACTAACAGCAGCAATCTTGGCCAATGGACAAACAACACACTTCGGCTGCTATTAGGTTTGGCAACCAACCAAGGAGACTGCTCACGTGCGTAGTATTACATTCATTTATGACTGTTTTGCAGGATTAATTGTCACAGAGGGTCCTTTTGGAAAAAGCCCTTCTCGTTTCCTAAAAGTCACTGAAAAAGCCAAGCACAATACTTCTGCAGCAAAATAATGCAGATGAGTAATAATAATTTTTAAATCCCTTTTATGCCAAGTTCTCATAATTTATATGTGCATTCTCCTAAGATTTGTTTTTAATCAATGCCCAAAGATGTAAGACGCTGAAATCTGGATCACCGCTTTCATTAGAGGCCTTTGGCACCAGCTCTCCTCTTTCACCTAAGGTTAAAATGAACAGCTTAAGGTCTAGTAAGACTCAGAAGCCTCAACCAGGGGAGTGGAGTTTCTGAAGGACAGAAACAACAGCAAATTGTTTCTTGTGCAAGGGAATATTCAGCAGG
>NW_010430584.1:19399-22652 GCF_000710305.1 Buceros rhinoceros silvestris
GCAGGATGTTCAGAAATTACAAAAAGGCAAAGTTTTATACTTAAAGTGAGAGGGTACTTACAATAAATGCAATGCATTAGGATATTAGACCTCATTTCCTCTAGCCATTCTCCGAACAGCTGAGACTTAAGGAAATGAGTCAAAATCCTGGAAGATGTTTGTACTAGATAAAAAAGAAAACAACATCTGTAAAATCATGTGTCACATACATAGAGCAAGACAATGTGCAACGCTTGATTTCTGTGATGGCCTTCATCTTCATGGACAGAGAGAAAAAGCTGGAAAGTGGCTTAACCTTGAGCAATTACTGCCTGTCTTCTACAAGATTGCTATGATATAAGATTGGTTGTCATGTATTGTTGATAAACATGTAAATTGTTGAAACTGTTTGATGCTGCATGGTTCTTGTTTCATCTAAAACTTGTTATTCCTTACCTTCAGGTTATACCAGTGTTTACTGAAGGTTCAGACTAGAAAGCAGCTTTCCTTCAAACTACAAATGTGTAGTATTTGGTATTTAGTTTGCCAGCTCCAGATATGCCTTAAAAATCTTTCAAATAGCTACTAAGAACAAATTATACTTCAGACAGAAATCCAAAGGATACAGAGGTATCATTACAGTCTCTCACAACAGACCAGAGAGAGAAAAAGAAAAGTTTCACTACAAGAAACTCCTACTGACTGGAGCATGACTCAGATGTTCCTCCTATTACCAGTTCTAGCTCATGTTTACATGTGCTAGACATATCCTTTCTGATTCCACCTGTGTCCTGGTGCAACATGTCCCTTCTGGAGATGACTCATGATCCTTCGATCAATCCAGGCACCTGCAAAGAAGCATTACTGTTTGGACAATCAACGACAGGTTTCTGGGAGGGCTGAAGCGAGGTGGAAAGCCCACAGAGAGCCAGTATAACCCAATAGTACTTCAGCTGCAGTCGTCTGTCGACAAGAGGCTCTCTCTTGCAAAGTGAGCCCATGGAAATGCCTCCAGTGACTATGAATGGTACTTAAAAGGGATGCAAATGGGAGTCTCGCTTCTTGCCGAATTTATCACATTCTTTATTATCAAGCCTGAAGAAAAATCGCGCATGCACTTGCTGGAAGAGGATTTCAGTTGTAACAGAAGGAAAAAGAGTCAAGTATTGAGCAATCTTTGACGTTCCTATTCTGCTCCTGGCAGTAGCCTTGGGCCATGTTTCTGCACAGAAGAAACTACAGTGCTGCAGGGGAGAGAGGAAAAGGAAAAGGAAAAGGAAAAGGAGAAGGAGAGAGCAGACAAGGAAGCAGCGGAGTAGAGAGGGCAGCATGCTCAGATCATTTGAAGGGGTCAAAGCAGCAAATGAGTGACAGCAATCATAATCCTCATAAAATCAAGTTCAATCTTCCTCCTTCAAGCCTCCCCACTCATGGCTGACAGGTAGCAGGAAGCATCATGAAAACAGACACTCTTCCCTTTGGGCACAGGGAGAGCTTCCTATTACTCTGCAGCCCACTTTAAAAAGAAAGAAAAAAAAAAAGCTGTATTGATGGATGCTGAAAGGAACCATGTCCAGTCTTCCATGACCACAGGATGCAAACGCTAGAGACCCTGCCAGAGTACTGGGGGGTGGAGGACAGGGCGAGCCTTGGGGGAGAGCAGGAGAGGCACAGAGAAAAGATTGTTCCAGAATATTGCATAAAATGAGGACTAGGCAATCCCCAAAAGGAAGGAAAACTGAAAGCCTATGTTAGGTTACAAGAAAAATAAGAAGTAAGAAGGGGCTGTGGACAGAGGAGATGAATGGTTTACCCTCTGAGAAGCTACATGAAGCTGTGTTTTCTACACCCCCCTTCCCTATTTGCAACCAAAGGAAGAAGCATTTGACTAAAGGTCAAAGATAGTTAACATAAATTTGTACACCGATAGACAGCATAGGTCTCAATAGGGACCACGGAGATCATCCAGCCCAAGCATATAAAAGTAACCTAAGGTCACCGTAGCTCCAGAGCAATCCAGCACAGCACATCTCTGCCCTGCTTGTCACTGCTGATGTCCGCTGCACCCTTGCCAGGACATGAGTTGTCTTTTCCAACAGCAAGTCATTTATGCCCACTAGACAGTGTATTTTTGCCTACACGAGTCTGTCTGATGTGCCCCCGAGGTTAGGTTCTCCCACCGAAGTAACTGTCTGAACCCAGAACCAGAGGAAGCATCACAAAAAAGGTTCCCTCCTTGCCCCTCCAGTATTCTGGAGCCTGCATCTCATGTCTTCCAGAAGATGCTGCCAGTCTGGCCTGTTTCTCAAGCTTTTCTTAAGGTCAGTCTAACCATATGATGAAGTACAACCTTCGAGTGCTGGCAAGAAAGAAGTATGGTGGGTATTAATAATTTCAACCTTTGTTGTTGTTGTTATTTCGAGGAATAATCTATATTGATAGGAGACTCTTCTACCCCTGCGGCCACAGCACTAGCACTTTGCAGACGTATGTCGGTATTTCTAAATAGGAAAGTTCACGTTGTCATATATCACACTCTTGGGAGCAAACACCAAAAATTATCCAAACAAAAAACTAGTAACAAAAATGATCAGAAATGAACGACTGCCCCCTCTCACACGGCAAGGTGAAGTGCTTACAGTGAAGAAGTGTAAATTGTCACTACTGTTAATTCCTGGAGTTTCAGTTCTATGTGCTTCCAGCAGCATGGGCAGAGACATGCGGAGCCCTCCCGGCTGCTCTCACCCAGGGTGCTCTGCAGGGCTCCTCTCTGTTGGTGGCAGCAGACGTTAAACACCTAGCATTGTGCATCGTTTCCCTTGATCCTCGGCTTGCTCTTACATCTAAGTAGCAAAATAACCTTTCACGTTATCCAGTTGCAGACTTAGGCGCACAGGGCCAAATTCCTCCCTGGGTGCCATTCCTCCAACAGTAGCAGCGACCTCCTCAGAGCACCTTCCTCGGTAGACCTCCAATTGCCTCTTAAGCCTACAAACTGCAACGAGCTGCACGGCGATTCCGAAAGCCATGTGCGAAGTTGCCCTGCGCTGCAGCCAGATGCCGTACTTAAAATCAGTAGCCGTATACACTAGGGGTGTGAGGTTGGGCAAGGAAATACCCTTTTATCAAGGAAGCGGAAGGGAACCTTTGGATTTATAGCCGACACATCAAAGTTTTCAAAGGCAGGATCGTCTCCGATGCCTTGTCCGGCGGTAAGCCGCCTGCCCGGCCCCTCTGGACCGCGGGGCACCGACCCTCCGGCGGGGCGCGCCGG
>NW_010430585.1:0-717 GCF_000710305.1 Buceros rhinoceros silvestris
GCCCGGCAGCAGCCGCCCAGATGTTCGTGCGGTTGATGTGCTCTCCTAGTTTTTCAGCTGCTTTGTAGCAAGGTGCTTTTTGCAGGATCAACGTTTGGTTTAGCTCGATGCGTAGCGAATCACCCGCTAGTTTGCCCTGGAGACTCGGTGCTGAGAGGTGCCTGAATTAAAAACCACAGCCCTGCTGCAGGACAGCTGCTGTCCTCCTTTGTTGTGCTGCCTGACTCTGAATCCCTTCCCTCACGTTTTCTGTTTTACGAGCAGCATTTACCTCGAGGCTGGTAGATGCTGCGGTCGGGTAAGCCCGTGAATCACGGCACGGCAGCGCGGTGTAGCAGAGCGGAGCGGCTGAAGAGGAACAAAAGCAAGGCTGGATGCTGACTCAAACTGCCTGTGCCTGACCGATACAGTCGGGATTTTCCAGCGGCAAGAAGCACCGCGCAGCGCGAACTGGGGTCGCGGTGCTGTCGGCTGAAGATAATGATCTCGGGGTTTGGTGCTCTGTTGTGAATCGCAGGATAAAATCTGAGACCTGCTTTAATGCCTCTTGGACAACGTTTCCTCGAGGGCAAAGAACTCGATTTTTTTGCTCTCTGTTTTCCCCCGCCTTTTCTAAGCCATCGATTTTGGAGCTTTGGCAGCCTTGGCAGAGGAAATCACGCCGTGGCAGTAACACCGATTGTGGAGTGCCATCGCCGTCTCTCCTGTACCAGCTGC
>NW_010430586.1:0-585 GCF_000710305.1 Buceros rhinoceros silvestris
AACCATCCTTGAGCCTGAACCAGCTGATCTGGGAATACCAAGTGGTCTCCTAGACCCCTCCCCTGTCCAGGAACAGAACCCAGAGGATTCTTCCAAGCACATCACTCAAGAGACCACCTTCTGCTCTCCTGGAGTCCTGGCCTGTAGTCCTGCTTTTTGCATTGGTCCCTCCTCTCTGAATCCTGACCTCCAACTCTGCATGATCACTGCAGCCCAGGTTGACTCTCACCTCCATGTCCATCACCGGTTCTCCCCAAATGAAGTCTTCACCAGCGCACTCCAGAAACGTGATCAATTGCTTGTGCCCTGCTGTGCTGTCCCACCAACAGACATGTGACATGGTTCAAGTACCCCAGGAGGACCAGGGCCAGTGATCATGGGGCTTTTTCCATCTCCCTGAAGAAGGCCTCCTCTAATCCTTGCTTCTGCTCGGGTGATCTCTAGTAGCCTTTCACCACAATGTTGGTCTGTGCTCTAGGCTATCACTGGCTCAGTAGACATCCCCCAGCAGAGCTCCACACACTCCAGCTGCTCTCTCTCAGAAAGGGCAATTGCCCCTCATTCCCTTCCCCGCCTCTTGCCTAC
>NW_010430586.1:597-1791 GCF_000710305.1 Buceros rhinoceros silvestris
CACTCCAGCTGCTCGCTCACAGAAAGGGCAATTGCCCCTCATTCCCTTCCCAGCCTCTTGCCTACACAGCCTGGCTCCACCCACCACAGGACTCCTGTGTGCTCCCACACTGCAGCTCCATCATCCCATCGCTCCGCAACCAGGCCACGGAGGAAAAACTGGGACAGGATGGACAGGAGCTCAAGCACAAACCTGCCCTTCACCCACAGCCTCTGAAGCTCCCAGAATAGGGCCTCCTGCACCACAGTGTCAGCCCTCCAACCACACTTCCTTTCACTGCCTTTCCCTGCAAGTGCATCAAAAGCCTGTTCCCTGCACCTGCCACTGCGTGATACCAACATCTCTCTGGGCAGCAGCTGCTACAAAGAAATGACAACAAGTCTGTATTTTCCATCAGTGGGTTTTTATTCCACCCTGCTGCAGAGCTGGTCTGGGGTGAGGCCAGCAGCACAGTAATACACGGCTTCATCCCTCTGCTCTGCTGCCAGGATCTGCAGCATGCATCTGTTCTGGGAGCTCTCCACTGATCCCTTAAAGCAAGCCTGGAATCTTTCGCCATAGGCGTCACCTTCCCAGTAAATCCAGTCCAGAGTGCCACGTGGGCCCTGCCGGTACCAGAACATGTCGTAGCTGCTCATGCTCGCTCCCCTCATGCTGCACTGGAAGGTGACTCCATCGCCACCTCGCACAGCCTCTTCCCCATTGTGTTGCTCCAAGGCCAGCTGGCCAGAGACTGCTGCAGAGAGGAAGGACAAGCCACTATCACTCCAAGAGTCAGCAAAGGTCAGGGCACCGCTGGTGGGATCGTGGCAATGGCACTCGACCAGTGGGAGGTCACTGTCATTGTCTTTGAGGCTGACTGACAAAGCAGGACAGAGAAATAGAGCTGGTACCAGGACTCCGGGCTCACCAGGAAGGACACAGCGTGTTTCCCTCCCTCCTTTTCACTCTCAGACAGGGAACTCCTTCTGATTTTCCCAATAAAAGAGGTTTTTCATTGGGGGGACAAAGCCCTTTGTCTTTGCCAAGCTGGGATGGTGAGGAACCTACTGCCCTGTCTCTGCAACTGCTCTGCCAGCACACGGGAACTCTCACAGACAAGAGGGGCTTGGGCCCCCTTTGCTGCCATCCTCCACCTGGTCTTTGCAGGATGGCCTGCAGCACTTCATGAGCAGAGGGTCCACTCCAACTGCA
>NW_010430586.1:2068-2384 GCF_000710305.1 Buceros rhinoceros silvestris
GGTTCTGGGTGAACATTCCCCCTTTCCTGCCACCTACCTACAATGGCCACTAACCCCTCGCACACGGCAGTCCACATGGCCAGGCCCGCTCGCTCTCGCCTCTCTCCAGCTTCTTGTTGCCTGCAGAGCAGCTCTGCCCACATCTTCCCTGGCTCTGCCTGTTGCACTGCAGACACTCCTAGCGCCTCCCTCGGTCCATGATAACAGCAAAGGCGACAGGCGGGACTGCAGGAGCAGAAGCACTCGGTGTTGCTGGGACACTCTCAGGGGTCTGTCTCCCTGCACGGTGCAACAACGGAGCTCTCGCTTGGCAGGC
>NW_010430586.1:2445-2799 GCF_000710305.1 Buceros rhinoceros silvestris
TCAGAAGCACTCGGTGTTGCTGGGACACTCTCAGGGGTCTGTCTCCCTGCACGGTGCAACAACAGAGCTCTCGCTTGGCAGGAAAACTTCTGCTGGGCAGAAGGTGACGTGTTGCCAACCTTCCCCTGACAAAGAACCACAGCATGGAGCTGATGGGACTTTGGAGCTGGACCTTGGGATGGCACGTTGTCCTCTCATGCTGGCCACGTCCCTTGGTGCTGCTGAGCTGCTGCTCCTGCGTGGGACACCCCTGAGACCACCTCCACTGGGACAGGGCATCCCTAGGCACACATGTTCCCCACCCTGCTCCCAGCACCCGTGCCCTCCACACTAATCCTCCACTCACTCCTTCCT
>NW_010430587.1:0-912 GCF_000710305.1 Buceros rhinoceros silvestris
AAGAAGCTGTGAACGAGGTGAAGCGCCAGGCCATGTCGGAGCTGCAGAAGGCCGTGTCAGACGCCGAGCGCAAAGCCCATGAGCTGATCACGACAGAGCGAGCCAAGATGGAGCGAGCCCTGGCCGAGGCCAAGCGCCAGGCTTACGAGGACGCCCTGACCGTCATCAATCAGCAGGAGGACTCGAGCGAGGTGAGGGCCAGCGGGGATGAGCCGGGGGGGCAGGGGCTGTGGCACCACGAGCACTGGGAACCCTTTGCAGACAAGTTCACAGCATCTGCGGGTGAGCGTGGGTACCAGGGGGCTGCAGCAAGGCCACGGGGTGGGAAGGAGAGGGGGTTTTTTGCACTGAGCTGGGGATGGGGTGCAGGGTCCAGGGTGATGCGCAGGGTCCAGGATATGGGTGCGTGGTCTAGGACATAGGTGCATGGTCTGGGATGATGTGCATGGTCCAGGATGATGTTCATAGTCTGGGTTGGGGATGCATTTTCTGGGACAAGGTGGGCTGGGGATGCATTGTCCAGTATGATGTACATGGTCCAGGATGGGGATGCACAGTCTGGGATGGGGATGTGTGGTCCAGGATGGGGATGTGTGATCCAGGATACTGTGGATAGGATGGAGATACACAGTATGGGATGAGGTCCATGGTCTGGGATGGGGGTGCGTGGTCCGGGATGATGTGCACGGACCAGGATGGGGATGCATGGTCGTTCCATGATGAGGGGACATGGTCCAGGACAGGGTTGCACAACCCGGGGCTGACCTCTGTCCTTCCACCCCCACAGAGCTGCTGGAACTGTGGGCGCAAAGCGAGTGAGACCTGCAGCGGCTGCAACACCGCCCGCTACTGCGGCTCCTTCTGCCAACACAAGGATTGGGAGAAGCACCACCACGTCTGCGGGCAGACTCT
>NW_010430588.1:0-1327 GCF_000710305.1 Buceros rhinoceros silvestris
TAGGCAAGATGGCGGAGGGGGCGGGGCCAGCAGAGGCCACGCCCCCCCTTTTCAAATCCACCTTTCCCAGCCATTGTTCTCCGATTTTTCTAAAACTTCCCCATTTTTTTCCAAAATTTTTCCAATTTTTCCAACTTCTGCAAAGATGCTCAAGTTTTTCCAAAATCACCCAAATTTTCCCAAATTTCCCCAAAATTTCCCCCAATTCCCCAAAACTTTACAAAAATCTTCCAAAACTCGCCCAAGCTTTCCAAAATTGCCCCAAACTTTCCAAAATTCCCCCCAATTTCCCCAATTTTACAAAGTTGCCCCAAATTTTCCAAAACTCCACCCATTTTCCAAAATTCCCCCCAATTTTCTGAAATTCCCCCAAATTTTCCAGACTGCCCCCAATTTTTCAAAATTCTCCCAATTTTCTCCAAATTCCCAACAATTCCCCCAAATTTTCCAAACTTCCCACCCACCAATTCCCCACAATTCCCAACCATTTTCCAAATTCCCCCCAAATTTACAGGAATTCTCCCATTTTCCAAAATGCTCCCAAATTAAACCAAATCTCCCTAAACTTCCTAAATCTTCCCAAAATTCTCCTCAAGTTACACCAAGTTTCCCAAACTGGAACCAGATTTCCCCAACATTTCTGAAATTCCCCTAATTTTCCAAATTCCCCCAAATTTACTGAAATTTCTCTAAATTAAACCAAACCTCACCAAATCTCACCAAATTTCCCCAAATTCCGTAACTTTCTACCAACTTTCTACCAATTTTCCTCAAATTTTTTACCAAACTCACCCAAATTTTGCCAACTTTCCCAAAATCAAACCAAATTTTTGACAAATTTCCCCAGATTTTTACCAAAGTTCCAAAATTGCACCAAGTGTCCCAAAATTAAACCAAATTTCCCCGATTTTCTGAAATTCCCACAAATTTACTGAAATTCCTCTAGATTCAACCAAATCTTGCAAAATTCTCTCAATTTTTACAAATTTTCCCTGAATTTTTACTGAATTTCCCCAAAATGAAAAATCTCCCTAAACTTTCCCCAACGTGACAAAACGTCCCTCAAAACTCTCCATAACCCACAATTTCCCCCTAAAATTTTGTAAAATTTTTCTGAAATTTCCCCAAATTCACCATCTCACCCCCAAATTTTCCCCAATTTCACCGAGTTTTCTGAAATTTGTCCCAACTCCACAGAATTTCCCCCAACGTGACAAAACCTCCCCCAACATTTTCCACAATCCCCCATTTCCCCCTAAAATTTTGTAGAATTTCTCCAAAATTTTCCCAAAATTCATCATTTTGCCCCAAATCTTCCCCAAATCCC
>NW_010430589.1:0-778 GCF_000710305.1 Buceros rhinoceros silvestris
TCCTGGGAAGTGGTTGAGTCGACATCCCTGGAGGTAGAACTCTACCAACCGAAATGATTTTGAGATTATTCTACAATTTTATGTTTTTGAACCAAATAGAAATAATAAGCCCTTTAGCCAGAATAAACATACATTATTTAGTAAGGACTTCAGATGATTTGTTCTTGAAGAGTGTAATTGTTTTGCTTTATTGTGGTAGTTTAGACAATATGAATTTTTAAGTATATGAAATAATGGAGATGTGTTAGAGAACAGAGGAGGATGACTCAGAATCATCTGGACGAGTGGTTATCTTTCGGCAAGGCAGGTGCCTGAGAGAAGGCAATCTTTCATTACCTGTGTTGAAAGCCCGTTGTATATCTTCCAAAGTGACTAACACAGTCATAGAGCAGTTTCTTTTTCTCTCGAGGAAACCTGAAGGATGCAGCAAGTGTACCTGTGAGCGCATGCTGAATGAAAAACAGCCCTGGGATGAATTGTCTTCATCCTGGGACACCTGTGTTTCATGTTGTACCAACAACAATTTTGTACCAAACAATTTTTCCTTTTAAAATTTTGAATAGTTTTTCTGTGAAAGAGCTTCAAGACAGAGAGAGCTTAACCTGTCTTGTAGTATTAATGGCCTTGATGTCTTAGTCTGTAACATGTCATCTCAATCATGGCAAATTTTCTTGTTTACGAAATAGCCCAAATCCAGTGCAGTTGTTAACATATATTGTATGACCTGTTCAATGGTCTCTCCTGGGAAGTACAAAGCTTCGTTCTTATAACAAAGGAT
>NW_010430590.1:0-2143 GCF_000710305.1 Buceros rhinoceros silvestris
AGGACAAGCAAGGGTCCACCACCCTTGTCTTCCCCTGAAAGCTCTTCACATGCATGCTACCATAAATCCCATATAATCTTCTCTATCTGTTTTAAGAGAGGGGACGTCCCTACCACCTCCCAGTGCGTCTCCATCCCACCGCCCGGCAGCCCCGCTGCTAAGCAGACGCTCTGGTTCCTTATCCCCCAAATACTTCCACCACTCTTTGGGAATGCCTTTGCAGATTACTGCTCAGTGCTCTTCTAAGCCATCCGTTTTCAAAGGCCCTCACATACTTTGCCTGTACCCCTGATAGGTTTCCGGCTTTCAGATCCATACGCTTAGATAAAAATTACTTTCAAGTCCAAAAGTCACAGGTTAGCCTTTCACCTGCCAGTTTTCAACAACCAGTTAAGCCAGTAAATGCGGCTGCTGCTTTGCCAACATGTGACCCCATTTCCTCCTGACAGCCCCAGTGACTCCACCACAACTACCAGGATACATAAACGGATTAACTTCTTCTGTTCTAACGTAAGGTTTGACTTGGGAACTATAAGAGACCAGTGGGTTGGTACCAGCCAGGACAGTCCCACGTCCCTAGGAGGCAGAGCGAACATCTCCGGAGGGATCTCCCAGGCTTCACGGTGCACAGTGAACCTGGGACCCCAGGTTTGCCTTGAAACCCTCAGCTAAGCGAAGGGGAAAGGCCAGCTGCAGACAGGCACAGACGCTGCACAGGCTTCACCCCAACTGAAACACATCTTATTGGCACGCAGGGCACAGGGGAAAACCCGAGCCCAAGTTCTCTAGCCTCCATAGAGCTTGGGGGCAACCAGTTGGGGACAAAGCTGAAGCTACCCCAGCACAATAAACTACAGGGTATACCTCCCCTAAAATGCTCCAGCCACAGCTGCTGAGGAATAACCAGGAATTTTGCTTTTAATCCAGATTAAGGGAGCACTCAAGTTTACTCTGGAATACAACAAGCCTAAATTTAGACCAGTCTGGCTGGCGGCCAGCTGCCAATCTCTTGGAGGAGCTCCACCTTCAGCAAGCATGAAGCCTCCCCACCTTTCGAGACAAGAAACTGCAGTCCCAGGCTGCTGAGGACTACCTGGCATTTGGACAAACATTTGCAAGCAAGGAGCTCTGTCAAAACACAGGGAATTATGCAAATACAAAGCAAAGAGGGAACATCAGTGTCTTACACAAATTTGCCCTCATTCTATCAAACCCTCGCCACAGCAATGCGCTTCCCCCCAGTAAAGCTGCTGGGATCGTGTCACCTGCTTTAATGTACTTGTCTTTAGCCTCTTCTACATGCCAGGAGAGCATGAATTTAATTAGTATCTCCATTTTATTTAGATTTAAGGTAAGGGGAGGGGATGTTTGCAAAGGAACTCCACTTCTCCTTGCAGACCCTTGGCCAGAGCCAGCTGGTTGGACATTTATTGACAACATCACCACCTGCTCTGTCTGCCCGTATGCCGGGGCTGCCATCACCCCTCCGGCAGAGGTCACGTCCCTTCGGCAGGCAAGGCTGGCCTAAGCAGGGGAGTCATCCCGGGTTAAGGTTCTGGATTTGATCGGATGAAGGCCTGTCTGCATTCCAGACCAGCAAAGAGGAGTTTTCAACAGCACTTACTCCAACATCTGCATCGCTACAGGTAATGGGGCTAAAAAAAAAATTAAGATTTTGCATACAAACAAATGCTTTAGTATTTAAACAACACAGATTTTACTGTACTTTCCAAAGACTTCCTCTCCCCCTTAAATCTCATACAGACAGGAGAAGAAAAAATATCCACATCCAGACACTTGCAAATTCCCCACACCCAAAGACACTGTAGCTCCTCTCCACAATGAAGAAAAGAAACTATCTCACATTTGCCTTGGCTTAATCTGTACTTAAAGAGTTGCCAGGAGCCAGTAAAATGATGAAAAGAAAATCACAAGAAAATTCAGAATACACCCAGAGCCCCAGCCAGTATAGGTATGCCAACGAAACGCAATCCATTTAGAAATAGTTCTATGCAAAACGCAGGGAAGGAAAACCAGAAAAAAGCCTTTTTCTTTTCCTGAAGAGTTTTTTTTCCCCTGGGATCCAGTTTTGCCTGCCCAGCAGAAGAGCTGTACGCAGCGGCAGGGGAGTGGAGAGCACCAC
>NW_010430590.1:2289-7442 GCF_000710305.1 Buceros rhinoceros silvestris
TCCCTACAGGGAGGTCACAAATGCACTCAGGGAATTGAAAACTAACCCTATAAAAGGGGAATACAACCCAAAACACCCTATAAACTTCCTAGTCTGGATCATCGCCCCATCCGAGTGGGTTTAGGTGTAGGAAACCCAAGGGACAGTGAAACTCAGCTCCAGCACCAGGAGCCCCAAGCTGCCAGTCCTGCATAGGGATGCCACCAGCTTTTCTCTGGGGAGGAACATTTATCCTGTCACCAATATCTGTAACGACAAAAAATTAATTAAGGATGTTGTAATGTGAAAAGAGCAGTCTCATATCTCCCCAAAACACTGAAATTTAAATCACTCCCATCACTTTTCTCTCGGTGTTCAGGTACAGGTGACCATTTAGTTTTCAATTCTGCACACTAAGCAGAGAAACTACTAAAAAATATTTTAATGCATACAGAGCGTAAAGCTCATGTAGGTAACATAACATAAATAATGTCACTAAGTTACTTCATCCAGGAAAGTAATCTAATCGGTTAGAATAACAGGACAGCCAAAACTTGGCTCCCAGGGCAGCAGCTGCCCTTTCAGGGAGGACCAGTTCTGCCACCCACAACTTAACCCCCTGCAGCCACCACGGTCTCTCAGCCACATCACGGGGCGGGGGGGGGGGTCCACTGTCTCTTCACAGTGCTGCCTTAGAGCACAGGACCAGTCCTGGAGACTTGGTTTGATATTCCATCCCTTTGCAGCGCAAGCAAAGGGCTAGAGGCAGCCAGATTTTGTTAAACGAGTGTTGATGTTAGGGACATCTTTTGGGAAGGGAGACCTGATCAAAAGGAATTTAACAGAGCAAGAATCACCACGCAGCCTGAATCTAAAAGCATAACGAGAGCTGACTGACAGGACAAAACGTCAAAAATCAGAAGATCACGTGCCCTGTAAAACGACACAGGTTTAAAGCTCCTCGGGGTCAGGCTCAGGTAGTGGAGGAACACCTCTGGGGAGACTACAGCTAGTTCACTCCACATCCCCAAGCGTGGGTGCTGGGTGGCTGTCACCACACTAAACATCATTTTGCGATGCTCAAGGAGCAGGTGCTGCTGCAGAAGAGGAAGGGGGGTATTTTAAGACCCCCCCCATCCCGCTGCCCAGTGAGGGCAGAGCCGCAGGGACACAAACAGCTGCCGGAATGTGGTCACCTTCAGCACAACCCCTCTGCTGGGAAAGCACCGGCACCCACCCTGCAGCCACTGGCATTTGCGGGGGGTTGAGCAGGGGGAGCGGTGCCCAGCCAGCCGGCAGAGGGCTCGGCTGGGAGGACCACACTTGGGTAAGCCATGGAGATGAGGAGGAGGGAGACAAGGCTGCATTCTTCATCGGTGACACAGTGGGGAAAGGGCTCTCACTGCTTCTCTGCGCGTTAGTCAGCGCAGGAACACACACAAAGGACCCCAAAGCAAATCCGCTCTGTACTACCAGGGATTATGACTCAGTGATATTCTATCCCCTCCAGCTCATGATTCACCCCGTGCAGCCTCCTGGCTCAGGTTCAGAGCAGCCTCACCCGTTTGGGCTGCCTCTGTCCAAAATCCCACTAAATAACTGCCCTTTGCCGTCAGCAGTGACGAATTCAGGAGTGGAGGGGTTTTTCCCCTCTCTCCCAGAAGCAGCGAGTGCTCCATGCCAGGACCACGTGCCTGCACAGATGCCTGGTGCCAGCAAAGCCGATGTGGTCCCACGGGAGCTGCGTGACTGGGCACGAGCGCAGGCGCAGCCCAGAACGGGAGATAAACGGGGTGTTACCCACAGCACAAGAAGGGCTGGCTGGGCAGTGCTTCCCAGGAGAACGCACCAGGAACGAAGGTCCAGAGACATGGCAGTCACACGCAGGTGACAAGAAGCATCCCATGCCGCAGCGGCAACTATCTGGAAAGGACCCCGCCTAGCTCCCGGGATGGGTTAGAGTTTGCTGGGAAGGAATCCAGCAGCAGGACGGTGGAGCTGCATGGGGTTTTCAGCTAGGGGCATCTCCCTCTGCACCTTCTGCATCAATGGTGACATCCCTGCTCACTGCAGGGAGCGAGACCTCCGGAAGCATCCTGTGCAGCCTGCCACCCCACTCACACCCAACTCACAATTTTCAGAGGAAAAGGAGCTGTAGCTGCAGGACAGGCTGCTGTAGAACGAGGGGAAAAACATCACTCGGTAGAGGACGTGGCCTGGACCCCCAGCACAAAGCGACACAGCCTAGGCTGAACCAAACAAAACGTCTTGTGGCCCCTTTGCATTGGGATAAGAATAGCAGCAGATAAATTCCACATTTCAAACAAGGGTAAGATATTAAACAGAGCCTCTGTAGAGAGATTAGGTGGAAAAAGACAAACCATAAATCCTTATGTTCTTGGACTTGAACTGATTGGCAGCAAAAGCCGGGGAGTGAGGGCTCCTTTCCCCTGATACCACCACACTGTCCTGCATAACCAACTGCACGGGGGTTCAACACGTCATCCAGAGGATGAGGGCTGCAAAATATGGAGTACAAAAGTATCTGAGAGACCCTCCTCCAGGTCCACTCCCAAAATCGCTGTTTCCAGGGTGCCATGCAGCTGTGAGGTCCCCGCTCATGCTACCCAACTCGTCATAAGAAAGGCCACGTAAGGGCATTCCAGGAAGCTTGAGATGCCAAGTGAGAAGCACCTCACTTTCTCCAGCAAGAGAAGCTGAGCAATCATGGTGTCAATAAAACAGGATGAAGAATTAGCAAAGACAATTTTTCCCCCTTATATTACTAGACAGGAAGAAATGACAATAGCATTAACCTTTTTCAGGCTCCTATAGGAAGGATTTTTGAGTCTGAAAGCTAGAAACAAACGTCAGTAAAGGCAGGAAGAAGAATGAAGGGGGGAATTTCTTACCTAGATTAATTTTTTTTTTACTCAAGGCTATTTCTGTTCTGCATGCCCTAGAGGAAGCCATTGACTCGAAGTGCAATTTTCATCCTTTCCACAAACCCTTCTGAAGCTGAGGTTCCTATCTCCTGACCTATGTGGTCATGCTCCTCCTGCCCCCCTCACCTCCCAGGAGCAGCCTCTGCACAAGGCAGATGAACAGAATGAATATCAACAATTAAAATTTCATCTGAATACCCTGTTCTTTACAAAAATGAGTGATTTCAGACAACCAACTTCAAAGAGTGTATTTACTACGTGGAGGTCAACCCAAGCTCCACCCAGGGATGGTGATGTCCACAGGGCAGCAAATAAGCTTACAGGCCCATTTTCACACTTAAAAACGCACCCTGGAAATGGTGTTTCTGTTGTGCGGGGAGAAAAAAAAAGTGCTTTAACGACTTGAGGATCCAATAAAACTAACTGGTGCAGAGGGACTCTCACTTTCCACAGCGGGAAGCCTACCATGTCACAATCAAATCATCAGTTAACATTGCCTCGTCTTGCAATAAACCCCAGCTGTAATATTGCATCATATCATGGGGAGACAAGCACACGTAACGCCAGGGTTGTTCCTGCTTCCAGTTATCCCTGACAGTAAAATAAAGAACATTAATCTAAGTAGTGTTTGCTAAAAAGAGCTCTCAAATGTACTTTAGAGTTTCCAAACCTTATTTCCTTACTCAGATTACCACCTCATTTGTCTAAGTGCTGGTGACACTGCAAGTTAAGTTACCTGTCTAGAAGACAAGACACCTCACCCTTACACAGCTGCAGGTCACCCACACCGAGGGAGAGGGCAGCAGGAGAGATGACAGAAGGACAAACACCGACTCCAAAAGCAAGAGCTGGGGGAAGACAGACTACAAATAACAGGAGGATAAAAGATAGTTATGAGTCTGCATCACATGGTTCCCCAGACATCTTTCCATTAATGATGAATATCCTAATTCTCCCACATAACGCAAGGAAAATTTGTTTAATAATTTAAAGGCATCATCAATAATAAATATGTCAGCTCCACATGCTAACCTCACCACTCCTCCCTGCTCAGGGACTGCTTTAAGGAAAAGACTAAGATCGCTGTCACTTTTTAATTTTGGAGAGATGCTTCCGTATCAGAGGTGGGAGAACGAAGGAAGGAGACTGTGGAACAGAAATCCGAACACGCACAGACCCTGCGTGGTGTAAAAGCTCTTTGCACGACAGCTGCCATTCCTGCGTGATACAGCGACAGAGTTCTCGTTTGCCCAGGCAAAGTGCAGACAAGCAGAGGTATGCACTGAGAGATGGACAGCGAAGAGGAGAGCGCTTCCCACCCACCAGGAGAAGGCTCCCCACCAGGTACTCGCGAGGATAAGGAAGGGGCTACACTGGAGGGAGGACATCCATTGCCTGCAGCACAGCAGGCACAAGGGCGATGCCTCACCTGAGGGGGACCCAGTCACTACACCTGCGCTAAGACCAGCTGGGCAAGGAGGAGAAAATGATGCACCTTGCCTTTCAATGGTGAATCTCTCACGAAGAGCAAAAGACGACTTGAGAGCTTTGAGTTTCACTGCTGCAATGCTGCAAAACCCACCATGCAACCAGGAGCATCCTGGAAAAATTGGGACAGGCATCCCAACTCACTCAGATCTGGGCACCGACTCCTCTGAGCCACCTGCCACCTCTTGAGGACACAAGTCACACCCTCCCAAGGTGGCGACTGTCTCCAAGTGATGCTCTGTCATGATGAAATCACAATCCCAAGCGCCACTGCTGCCATGGCAATCCCAGCCACTGAAAACAAAGGCGATGGATGAGCTGTGAGGGACCGCTACGGCTTGCTTGGGATGTCCTACTTGGAGCATGGGAGGAAGGGAAGGAAAAAGAGGCCAAAATCACAAGGGGACCACGTCTCCAAAGTGCTGGCACGTTTTCCAGAAAAGCTTTTCTCCTGCAAATACAGAAGGAAATCAGGGGAATAGATCTGCACAGAACTGGCTTAGTTTTGACTTCCAAAGTCATACTCTGGCATCCCTGAAAAAAAAGTGGGTTGACCACCAACTGAGAAGGTGGAAACGCCACTGCACAGAGAAATCGCAAGCACACAGCGTCTCACAGCGAGGACACCCAGCCTGCCACCCCTGCCAAATTTCTTTTGGGGCTTGGGGTGGGACAAAAGGTCTGTGCCACCAAAACACGATTTGTATTGTTTTGATCTTCGTTTTCCCCTTGGAGCCACTC
>NW_010430590.1:7558-18848 GCF_000710305.1 Buceros rhinoceros silvestris
CTGTACTATTTTAAGCTACTCTGCTAAAAAACAGGATTTAATGCCTGTCTGGGCTGCCCATAAAAATCTTTTCCACTGGCACAAATATTTAAACCTGTGACTCAAAATGAGTTTACAATGGGAGGCGGATTATCAAGAGGACCAGAATATCCTCTCATTAGAAAAATGCTCCCTGGGCTTTCCTGAACTTTACACAGCGGTATCAACCCAGCGGCATCAACCCAGCGGCTTGTTTAGCTGCGTGCAGGCAGTACCAGTTGTCTTTGACATAGGGGGAAAAAATACATTTATTTTATAATCAGAAAAAGAGCAGATAGGTGTCTGTGAATGTGTGGTGTGTGTATCCACAGACACCCCCCCTTCTGACTATTGTCAACAAAAGACATACAGGAAAGAAAAATGCAAAATCACAGGAAACAAAGATTGGAAAGGGTCAAAGGAGCACTCCAACTGCTCGACTCAAGTAAAACAAACCTAATCAAGGCACTTTTTTTAATTATCATTATTATTTGTCAATTACAGTTGCAAGCATCACAGGGGAAAACCAGAGCCCTATTTGCATTAGTCTTATGCAAATACTTAATAAAGTAGCCTCAGTTACACTGATGTAAGCCCACAGGGGTACCCCACATTCATTTTAGCTTAAACCTACTTTTGTTTTAAGATTTATTTCTATTGGTACAGTATTTATTTGCTAATAATTTATTTTACAAAAGAGGGTGGTACACAGGCTGGGCAGCAGCCCGAGCTGCGGCCCATCCACAGCTGGGTCTGGGGATACTGGTCCCACCACCATCCACAGGAAGCATTTCCCCAACCTCTGCTCCTGTTTTTGGGGTAGGTGAGTTCCGACAGCCCTTCCTTCAGCCCCGGCCTGCCTGTGCACATCCCCGGGGTGGGCTCTGCCCCAAAGCCCTGCACCGGTGACCGCTACTGGTGCACAATGCCACCCCGGCACAGCCACCTGCCCCTGCTAGGGAGAAACCCTGCCCTTGCTGACGAAGCTCGGGGGGAAAGCACGCGTAAAATGCTGTTATGCAGCAGGGCAGATCAGATATTAACGCGACGAGTCATCAGCTACAAGCCTACGAACTTGGCTTTATACATGTCAGAGCAGCAGCCTCTAATAGAGACGTCGCTCTCAATCCCACTGACCTGGATCTGAACCGGCACCCGTGAAGGAGAAGTTTTGGAAGGTTTCCTAGCCCATTTTTTAAGTCCTAGGGCCAACAGCTAGTCAAAGTCTGGTAAGCAGAGAGAACATATCCAACAACTGCATCCAAACTTAAAAAAAAAGTTACCCTGGCAAGCAGAGCACAGTGTAAAAGTCTTATTTGCAAGTTTTCTGGCTGCTCTGTCATCAGCAGAATTTACTGGGAAAACATAAAAGCAATCATCGCTTTACAAGTGTGTTTTGTTTTGTGTGGTTCCTCCACCCACTTTTCCATGGAGAACGTCAGCCAGGTGACCCGAGCTGCCTGCCTCCCCAGGCAGCAGCAGCACCACACATTCCTCTCGCCGTGTCCAAAACCCTCCTCTCCACACGCTGCACAATAATTAGTTCACCAATCACAGGCTGCTCTGCACCTCTCAACCCATATTATTATTATTAGAGCTGGCTCAGCTGCAAAGGCTCCTCCTTTCCCAACACACCGGCGCTGGGCTGAAGAAGAGGGGTGGGGGGGTAACCCTTCTCTGGTTGCAGCATAAGGCAGGGAATGGCATCCTGGCATGTCGCTTCTTTCAACGGGAAAAATAACATCTTTCAGATGCTCTTCCATTTTCAGTTAGCCACAATCACCACAAAAAGAAAAAAAAAAAAACGCTGGGTAAGGCAACAGAACACATACTATGGCCCTCTTTCAATCCACCAGCTATATTTATCTCTCAGCTGCAGCGCAGAAACATATTTTACTTACTCTTTGTAGCTGCTTAAAAGAGACGCTCAAGTAGCAAAGGCCACACACTTAGATACGGGGTGGGGAGGGGGGGTGTGAAGAAAGAAGATCTATTTGTTTAGATGCTGTGAGCTGGCTGAAATCTGCCGCCCACAACTCATCACCAGGCTCTCCAGTGGGCAGGCATGACTTGGGCACGAGCCAACCTCAGCTTGAAACGTTTTGGTAGAAAACTGCCCAGATCATCTGGCTACCTTAGTCTTCCCTTTCACTTTCACCCACTTCTTTTTTTTTTCCTGAAACACCTGGCTTTGACCAGGGCCAGCGACAGATTGAGGGCTAAGAAAAACACAAGCATCTGCCCTGGTACAGCAAGCCTAACAAACTTCAACCCAAAACTCTAGGGCCAGCGGCACAAGCCTCACCATCACAACTGGGGACAACCTGCACGGTGACAGCTCTGCATGAAGGAGACACGGCTTCTAGAAGCAGTTTTTCTGAGCTGCCTGCCAGGCTACCTCAGCCACGACATGCAACTCCCCAAGGCAAGGTCCTCTGCAGCCCCCAAGTCAACCAGCATCACTCAGTGTCCCATCCCAAAGGCTGCAGCTACTACAGAAGTGCAGTTGCTATCACCACGTGTGGTGGACTGACAGCACCAAGTTTCAGTAGATCAACAGCCCATTCACAAGCCAAACTAAGCCAAGGCAAAAAAAATCCTGTTCGGGCGTGCAAGGGAAACAGGATCAGGCCAAGTGTCTTGAAAAGAGCAAAGCACTCCAAAAATTGGGACCAAGTGATCCTGAGGTGCAAGGGTCAACAGCAAGAGCAAGTTATGAACATGGCCTGAAACAGCCCCTTGTCCAAGGGGAGCTGAGTGGAGGCGGTGGATGGCACAGGACACTCGCACCACTTGGGAAAGCAGTCTGAGCTGCAGGGAGGGGAGAAGGAAGGGGGAAAAAATGAAGAGTCATAGAGACATCCTGACTGAAACGTGACACTGCTCACATTTAACAAGTCTCATATATTATCATCAGCGATAGGAAGGGAAAGGTCTGGAGTCTGTTTTCTGTTTATTCACCTTGATGATATCCCTTGAATTTTTCTGCTCGGGTTGCATCTTTCCATGAAACAACCAGAAAAAAGCCGCTTTTGCATATCTGCTTGCCTAAGCCATGCTTGGCAGAGCTTGCCCAGCCTGATCTCCACAGAGCGCAGGCTGGGAATTGCCAGCTCAGGAATTGCCACCCATCGAAGAAACCAACACCACAAACTGGGGCTGGGAAGTGTCAGCTTTCCAGCACGGGAAACCCATGCTGAGTCCTGGGATTCTTTGGGGAAAAAAGGAAAATAAAACAGCTGTGCAAGCAAAGCCACCATCTCTCTTGCTGCAAGGCTGATGCAGCCAAGAATAAAATGTCTGCTGTCAGGTGATACTGAGTGTGTTCTTCAGATGGACAACATCAAAGCACTTCCCAATTCCACATCGCTCTGCTTCTATAATCGGAAGCAGTCAAAACACTCGCCTTTATCATCTGTAACTCCCCCCAAATGATGCTGCACTTGGCAGTGCTCATTGCTTGCCCAGAAGTGGGAAGCGCTGGGCAGGACACATCCCCACCTCCCGTTAAAATCCGCCCTGCCAGTGCAGCCCACCTCTTCCCAGGGCACAGGGATTGCCCAGACGGAGCCATCGCCAAGGCATGCACAAATCCACCTACTCAACTGCTCGTGCACCCGAGAGCCCTCTGCCATCAGGGCATGGCAAACCTCGCAGGACCACCACAAACCACAGCCACATCCCTCCGGAGGGCAGAAACAGGACTGAAACCAGGTGGAAAAGCCCTGGGCTTGCAGCAAGCCAGGCAGCTGCTAAATCAGAGGCAGGAAGGTAAGAGAGGTATGGCAGGAATCGCTGAGCTTGGAGCGCAGCCTGCAACCACCAAGGAAGGAGCATCCCCAAGCCTGGGATGCAGGGAGGGCTGGGAACCCCAATTTTATTCTTAACCATCAGATCTGAGAAACATCTACTCAGCCACACCAGCTGCAAACCAGAGCAGGCAGGGGAAACCACTGTCAGATTGAGACCAGTTTAAAGAGAAGGGAAACGAGCAGCTCCATCTCCCTTATTCCTTTTTTTCCAGCAATAAGGGCCCAGCTGCGGCCACTCCTCCAGCCACAAACTCCCAGCATGTGCAGAGACACCAAGAGAATGTTTGGCCAACCTGGCCGGTGAGAGAAAAGAGGAGCCATGCAGAAGAAAAATTATAAAACCAACCTGGAGCAGAAACACATGGATGAGAAGGTAAAGAACAAAAGGGCAGAATAGGAAAGAAAGTAAGAAAAAAAGGGAAATATGCCTATGAAAGACACCACAGGTCTAAAACTCAAACATGAAGTGGAACAGAAAAAGAGAAGCGGAGGGAGACTAGGAGGAGGAAGCAAAGTTAGAGCTAAACAGGCACTGCTGATTTCATGTATATGTACATATATAAAAATACATATAAAAGTTACTTGGATATAGGTATAGATATACACATACAAGTAGAAAGAAAAACTGTGCCGTGCTTTATCTACGCTGTTCTGAATAAAAGCAAAGTTTTCCCCACCAACCACCGGCTCCAACAGGTCCGCACAGACAGTTTTCACACGCACAGGGATGCTTCCTGTACGCTTCTGCACTGAGCTGGTTCCCACACTTACTGCTATTCAAAGCTAAAACAACACAGAAGCCACATAAGAAAATTCACCCTGCAGCAGCACATCTATGGCCATCACATCTCCACCACGTGCAAGAAAGCCACAGATCCCCAGCAGGAGCATCTGTGCTATTGGCATTACATACAGCACCGTCAAGAGCTTGAGATACCAAACGTGTCGGTGCTGGACATTATACAAAAAGAGAATAGAAAGGCTCGTCTCTGTCCCAGGAACCTAATGACCCAGGGTAACACCAAGATATAAAGTGCAAGCAAATAAGGCAGGCTGACCAGAGTGGAGCAAAGGACGTGCCAAAGGACATACCGGCATCTCCTCATACACAGCAATCCTGGTTGGGCACATGGGACAATCTTGCTTTAGACAGGAAGCCAGGAAGGGGTCAACCACAACATAGCATGAGCAGAGATCCACCCGTTCCCCGTTCTCTGAAGTCCCCCTTAAACCACTAATGAAAACGGTGTAAAGATTCCCCATCACTGAAACAACCAGTAGTAAGCAGTAACCCACATGAGAACAACCACATCCATCAAACCACACAAAGAACAATCCCTAACGAATGTGGCCACGATGTCCATCATCATCTTGACGTCACCATTCCTTTTCTGACTGCAAAATATCACATTTTGCGACGTACGAAACAGATGGGGACCAAGAGTCACACACGAGTTAACTTGGTCTCTAGGAGCCTGTCCACAAGGTGATAAAGGGGGGAATGTAATTTAAATTTAACATTTAACACATCTGCTAGATAAAATAGCTTGCTTTAACCTGTTAAAACGACAGGGTGTCAACAAACCGGCGCAGTGCCTGCAGAAAATTCCTGGGAATTAACCCTAGTTCGAAAGGGGTGGAGAAAAGAAAGGGAAGGATGTCTGGGCTCGTACCTCAATCCTGCTATTTCCACACTTGTTTTGTATTCTGAAAGGGCTCAAATCACTGCAGGTAACTGGAATTACAGTCAAATGTATTTTCCTCAATGCTCAGTCTAAACACTGCGGTCATCTTTCATGCACTGTATTAGGCGATGAACTAACACCTGATACAGGTTATTTCTCCTGTTTCCTCCAACCCAGCAGCGGGAGATCCTGTTTTGCTTGTGTGTTACGTAACTGTCTTTAAACATTACACAAAAGGACCTTCAACTGAACATACCTTGTACCCGGAGCAGAATATGATGAGGTTGGGGTTGTCCCAGAGAGGGGACCCTCAGAGAGCGGAGCTTCATTTCCTTGCAGAAAGTTCCTATGGCAGTGGAGATGGGCTGCAGCTCTCTGGACTGGTTGGAGCTTCCTTCACTTGCAGGCTCCCTACACAGCTATGGCCATGCTGTCGTCAAGGCAGGATGCAATGAAAGTCAAGGCCAGACCAGGACTCTTCCCAGCAAGATGGGGCTGCACCTCCTAATCAGACACTGATGAGAGAAACACCAGAAGAGCTAATCACCAGAGGTAATTCAAGAGCGGTCCTAACCCACCAACTCAACGATCAGCTGTGGACAAGTACCATCAATCAACAGAGATAGCACGGCAGCAGCAGCAGACTCCTCAAGCCCTTCCTCATGCTCTTCTCCGTGGAGAGCATCATCTTGCTGGACTCAGAGAAATGCTCAGCTGGCATCGGTTAGCTCAGCTGTTCCTCACCAATCAGCCAACAACGTCCAAGAATTCAGCTCCCTCACAGCAGCTGGGTGCAAAAACGCTAAACAGCTACGGATCCTCTTCACACCATGGTCACCTGAGCCTGGGTTGCCTGGCCAAGCTGCCGCAAGGTGCTTTGGGGCTCCAGGGGTGAAGAGGAGGCAACCTCATCACTTTTCTGTGGTACCAGCCACCCCAAAGGGCTCAGACATGACTTCAAGCTCTTTCTTCTGGAGTCACTGTGGCCTGCTGTTATGGAGGGAGTCAGGAGCCTCTCTGGACAGACCTGCTCTGACAGCCAAGCCTCCAGGGAAACCACAGATGCAGGAGTTCAGCCTTAACACTGGCCAACTTCTAATGGGCATCAAAATCCCTTGATTTCTTCAAATGGAATATTAGTGTTGTAAGCAGAATTTCATGGGTTTGTCACAGCTCAAGGAGGTCATAAACAGGTTTATCCCAGACTTCAAGAGAGCATGGCTCCCAGATTCCCTCACAATGACCCTGTCCCTGATGGTGTCTTGCACCTTCATGAGCTTTAGCTCTCTTTCAGCTGCCACAGCGAAGACAACAGCATTTTTACTTGCTCAGCATCCAGATTTTCAAAGCAGCAGAAGAAACCAGTGCTTGTCACTGTGTTTATTAGCACTTCTAACATTATTAGAAGCAGATGAAATGCATTAGCAAGACCAGCTATAAGCTCTCCCAGTCACGGCAAATCAGCACAAGTTATTGCAGCTTGTTTAATCCCTCCCACACATTATTCCCCTCCCACACTGCCTTGCTCCATAGGCCATGCAAGCAACTAATTAACAGAGAGATGTACAGAACCGAAATCCTGTTTACTGTAATTTGTCTCTCAAAAGTACCCAAGACGAACACTCACCAAAACCTACTAAAAACATCCTGCAAACCAAGGTATTTGTCTTAGGTCATCCAGATTTACAATGAAGCCAGGGACCCTGGGTACCAACCGTGCTCTACAGACTATTTGCCACCAGGTAATGTCTTATGCCTTACACTGACGGACATCATCTTGAGCTCAGAACAGACTACTACCTGTCTGAAAGAGAGTCATACTCAAGTTACCACCTAGTAACCTGTAAATTATGCTTAATACACTTACCTTAAAACTAAAATTACACAATTACTGCAAACTTCCTTCCCTCTTTTCTTCCTTCGGATGAAGAATGGCCACTGACAGTGCTAGGGAAGGTGAAAAGCCAGTACTCATGTCTACCTGTTACTCTAAGCTAGGAGTCAAGATGTTATTTCCAGACCTTCACCACTTAACCTACAACATACAGCTACATGGTGAGAAGTCTTCTCAAGTTTTTTTCCTGCCTAGCTGTGTTGGTTGCAGCCATCAGACCTCACCCTCAAAGACAGCAGCCTGCGGAAGTCACCATTGTCATTTACAACCTTATCAAGCAGAAGTACAGAACTTCAACCATTTCTGTGTTGTTCGTGTCCACCTGACATCAGGGCTCTACTGTTCTACACTGTGAACAATTTTACAAACGTCAACGTGTGCCCCAACACATTCACAGATGAAAGAGGCAAGCAGAAAAGTGGGAGGGAGAAGAAATGGCTTGTCGAGGGCAAAGCCCTCACATCATATCCATGGCCAAACACCAGGAATCCCATCATCTCTCCAAACCACTTGTAACAAGAAGGACTGGTGGGTCTTAATACTAACTACCCAAGATAAGGAAAACATTTTAAGACAGCTTTCCCACTGCTTCAGCATCTTGGACTCCAAAGAGCTGCATCATCCTTCCCCTCTGATCCTGCTCATCTTAATCACATTTATTTACTCTTCTTGTGCATTCATGAAACCTGAGCCTCCTTCCAACTTCTTCCACAAATGGAGATGTGAAGCTCAGCTTTTCAATTTTTGAATTATCTACCAGGCACCGGTTCTAGCTCTGCCTGTCACCGCTGCATTCTGGAGCCCTTTGCTGTCTGAGGTACTACACCAGCAGCAAGTCACAGACCATTTCTCCCTCGAGGTCATGGGGGGTCCAACGGTAGTATCTGCTGACAAATAGAAGATATCAATAGCAGTGAAGATGTGACAACACAGGCATCAGCGTGCTGGGGACAAACCTGCCTGCAAACCCTAGTGATACTCACCCAGCCCGATTTGCAGGATACAGCTCCACATCGAAACTCACACCCATAAAGAATGATACAACCCAGGGATGCAGGAAAAGGCAGCTAGATCATACAGATCCGGAGGCTTGCAAACCACACACGCCCGGCCAATCCCATGTTTGTGTCACCCTGCAGACTGCTGTCTTCAGCTAAGGGGAACCGACGCACCAAGTAACCATCTCGCCGTTTCTCATCTGTCACCCAGGGAGCCACATGGAAGAAAAGCACCACCAGCAACCCCCATCCTAAAGGACGTCTGGCCTGTGCCAGAAAACTGAGGAAAGACTCCAGAACGCTGCTCTGCTGCAACACTGATAACTCGGCAAAATGCTGTCCTCCACGGAACTGCACCAACAAGGCGAGCAAGCAGCAGGCACTGCATCTCCAGGGATAAATAAACCACGTGCAGACACACAGCGGTGGTGCTTGCCAGGGCACTCAGCACTGGCTGCGTAAGAAAACAGACCGGCTCAGGAACAGACGCAGCTGTGACGAGGGAAAACATGCCCCACCAACAGCATTACTGGGTCCAAGAGATGGGTTATGTCCTTATTTCCTCCTCACTCTTCATAAGCCTCACCAGGAACTACACAGGTGCTCAGTGCTAAAGCTAGCAGCCAGAGAGGAGACAGAAAATAACACACCATGCTTCCAAACAAGATCCGTAGCACACTGCTGCAAACAGGCAGAAGCTTCCTGACCAGGTAGGCATGTTCCTCTCCACTAGTTCAGTCTGCAGCTCTGCACCCTGCTTGGCTCACAGAGCAGGACCTCAGATCCCTCCAGCCAGCAGCGAGGGCTCGGGGCGACGCACCCACCACCCCGGCCTCTCCCCCAGCAACGCACTGAGGTGGTCAGCACTGAGGCTCCGGCAGAGCCTCCTGCATTGCTTAACTGACGGCTCCAGCACTGCAGTGCACTGTTCCGAGCTGCAGCGCACTGCACCACGGGGACCTGGCACCAGCCTTCGCTCTCCTGGGAGTAAAAGATGAACCCCCAGTGTTCCTGCAAGCAGCAGGAACACCTCCCAGGTCCCTAAAAACAGCACTTCCCCTTCCCAGGCCCTGCCAGTACTATTGTGTGCACAGACCAATGGCGGAAAACAAAAAAATATTTTTTATTAAGAAGCCATACTTATAAGCCCCTCCTTGCAATGCCTAGTAGAGCTGCACCAACAGCATTACAGAAAACGTCAGAAGAAAGAAGCCTGTAGAAAAATGGTGATACAGCAATATCCCACTGAATGTTTTCAGATGAAAGGTGACAAACGAACACAAGATACAATATCTTAAAAATATGTAATTTTTTTTTTCCCCTAGCCTTGCTCCATGACATCGGCACTAGGAGTTGCTTCCCCTGCCAGTAATTCCTCGTGTAAAAGTGAAATACACAGAGCCAGGAAGCATAAGCTGTCTTTGTAAAGCATCCTGACTAAAAACAGGAAGATACGGTTCAAACCTTGCAAAGAATTATGCACAACCTCCAATTTCAGCAGATAACGTCCTTAATTAAACCCAGATCTGTGCTTAGATTCAGCAGCAGCACAGCGAGAGATCAGCAGGGCTGTGCCGTCAGCAGACGCCACTCCGCATCCCCTCCGACAGCAGCGAGCTCCCACCAAAGTCCCATTCCCAGCACGCACATTCACCCAGGGAGCCAACCCTGCGTTCTCCCAACTCATTCCAACACACCGCTCCTTCCCGCAGCAGACGGCCCGGAGCCCTGCCCTGTTTCCTCGGAGCTCGCCCGGGCAGAGATGCGAAGGATGCAGGATCCTCCAGGCAGCGTGAGGCCGGGAGCTGCTCCCTCTGCCAGGGATGCGCGGTCCAGTTTACCCCTAACAGGTACAGAGGCATCCCACCGGCTGGCAAACCGCACCTGTACAACTAATTACCTTAATTTAACTAACAACAGACAAAGGCACAGCCACAGCGGTCGGAATCACAGCAACGGTGAGCGAGCTGTGAGCCAGGGCCCCAGCCAGCCCGTAACCCCCGACCTAACGCTGTGAGAAACAGGCAGAGGGGGGAAAAAAAAAAAAAATAAAGTTAGGGGGGTATTTCTGAAAGGATGCGGTGGGTAAGATCACCTGGAACTACCTGGGGCGCCAACAGGCGTTTATCAGGGCTATGCAGCACCGGGCACAAAAGAGCGTCTGACTGGTCCACGTGCTGGGAAGACATCCGTATTTATTCAATAATTTTTCAAATCACAGTAGAAAGGAAACTAGATGTTTACGAGACGTGACTAGATATCAGGCCGTATCCTTATTTCTCACAGCCATGTCAACGCTTCGGAGCTAACTGTTTTTAATATGGTCATATTTTACAACAACCTGTACTAGTGGTTCTATCTAATCCAGGCTGGCACAAATAGATACCAGTGAGACCGTATTTCTGCTCGATGAAGAAACAAATCACATCTAAGTAACAAATCGTGCTCTTTGTATTTAGCAATGGATGGTACATCTTAATACTCCTCCAGAAAAGCTCTTTTGTTCCAACTCAATGACTTAAATAACGTGTATTTTTTTTTAACACATTAATAAAAAGGAACTAGCGTGGGGCTCACGACTCGCTGCGCTTGACCACATGCGTGGACAGGCAAACATGTCCCAACTTGTCACCACGACTGAGGTTAAAAAGATCCCACTGAAGGCCTCCAGCATCCTTCAGATACAACTGTGGGTTCTGCAGGGATTTCTCCGCACAGTATTTTAAGATGCAGCAACCAACAGTTTAAGGGATCGCGAAGTCCTAAAGCACCCTGTCAGTGGAAACACTTCCATATTATTTATACACAAAATAAAATGTGTCCTCTTACAGCTGCACTTCAGGAACCCGCAGCTTTTTACGGAGAAGCCGATCTAAAGGCCCG
>NW_010430591.1:0-772 GCF_000710305.1 Buceros rhinoceros silvestris
AATTTAATTTAATTAATTACATTTTAATTTAATTTAATTCTGCATTCAAAAAGGAAGGACCGTGTGTTTGCTCTACATCATCCTGCATTTCTCCTACAGCTTCAATGGTTTAGTATACCAATCAAATTGTTCAGGGAACTTTATTACTGTTTGCACATAAAAAAAGATTGGGTGCTTCCTCCCTCCCTACTACCAGCCTTTCCCAACACAAAAGAGGCCTTCATTACTTCTGCCTTTGCCACGCAGTCATAGAACATCCGGATCTCCTCGGCACAAGCTGCATCACTGAAGTCGTTCTGTTTCCAGCAGGCCATCATGACTGACATCTCCGTAATGCACGTCGCCTCTGCAAGGGAAAGACATAACCAAAAATCTCGGGTGTTTGGGATTTCATGCTAACAGCCTCCACAGTGCATAAATCTCGAGAGAAGTTTAAGAGGGGGTAGAGGGAAGTGAGAAGATCTCATCTTCGTTTTGTGCAGAGCAGATGTTGCCAGCACAAAGATCAGCACCACTGCAGCGACCTAACATCTGTCTGGATTCTGAAGGTAAGTGCTGTGTGGAGCTGTAACGAAGTATTTTACATGCGGGGCTCCCGTGCGGAGTATAAGACGCCAGTTCAGGGCTGCTGCAGGAGAAGGGAACCCTTCCGGAAGAGCCCGTGTGCGTGAATTCCGTGGCCCAAACAGACCCCTCTCCCCTCTGCTGCCCTGCAGAGCACGGGTCGCTTCCAAGGGCCAACTCGAGCCAGCCCTGACGCCACCGTGCCCCT
>NW_010430592.1:0-3123 GCF_000710305.1 Buceros rhinoceros silvestris
CCACCCCCCCGACATTCCCACCCCCCTGAAATTTGCATAAATACAACTAGTCAGGTTAACAGACAGTTTTTAACAGAGTGGGCATTCCACAGTTTTGAAATAAACAATTTCGACATCAAGATATGGACTCTCTCTGGAACACGAAGACTGTGATAGGGATGTGGGAGTAGGAGAAAAAAGAGCTCCTTTAGACGAGCACTTATCTCTGGCATGGAATCAGTATCTGAGCTCAGGGAAGGTAGTTCTAAGGGGACATAACGCACACCAGCATCAAGTAAAACTGAGTACTGCCCGAACTATTGGTTATCATTGTCGTAACATTTGTCAGACTAGATATGAGGAACAAAACGACAACAAAAGCTCTGGACTCTTTTGGGTGAGGAAAGAAAATACCAAAGAAACACTAGATCATTTCTTGGGCACAAGGTGCAGATGAAAAACCACTCCTAAGCCTTCAGAATCAGTGCCAGAAAGTACACTGCTGCTTGCCAACATCTGGTGGAAAACCCATCACAGCTAATCCATCTTCTGAGGTCAGGGATTTTGTCTTGCCTGTTGTGGCTCAGAATCCTTACTGCTCTCAGCTTTGTCAGCAACTGAGTGAGATGCTGAAGAGAAGAATCCTCCTGGTGTTAGCTGGTGCGTAATGTCAATCCTCCATGTGAAGCGCCCCAAGGAGACTGCACTAACAGATGTAGCTTTCGTCCAGTATGGTCAAACCCCTTCTGTACTCAGGAATATGCGGCACACATTGAATAAAAGGCTCCAACCAAGCCCCCTGTACGTGGTGCACACCACTCACGAGGAGGGTAAGATTTCAAACTAAAAAAGCTCCACACCACAAACTTTTAAGTGTCAGAAAAAAACCCTAACACACCAACAAAAAAGCTGTTTCTTCTTAAAAAGACACGCTCGCAGAAAAACCACAAATCTTAAGTTTTCAAGAGAAGAAAGAGGAATAAGTTTCTAGGACACTAACTTTAGCTCAGTATAAGTGGCTTTAGGCTATGCACCAAAGAGAAGGTGCTAGGCACTGTATGGTTCCCTCTCACTGGCATTCAGAGTTACAACCTCAGCTGTAGACTGTGTACCGTTATTTGGATAGGGCTCTCAGAAACGGAAGGTCAAGTTAAAATTTGTACTAGATAATGAAAATTACACAGATAAATTGCAAGGTTAATTTTCAAAATGATAATTAATCAGTACAATTTAAATTTCCTCCTCCCCCCAATCCATAATTATGTGTGTTTTATAGCAACCAAGTATTTCACATGCAAACCACCATACGTGGATTTTTTATTTCCAGCCAGCACGGTCCTTTGATCTTCCTACTCATCAAAAGAAGTTCCAGGCTAGAGGTGTTAGTTCCAAAAATATGTGAAAATGTTTGTCCTTTCAGATCTTGGGGAAGCCGAGGGCAATCAGCCTAAGGAGTAACAGAAAGCAGTGAGTCATTTCACCCCACAGAATTCTTCAAGGTTGACACACTATATTCAGACAGGAGCTTAACAAAACTACACAATACCCGAAATCACTGTAATTTCCCACAAGCAAAGCCATATTACCTTAGAGTAATTGAAGAAATTACACTACTGAGTTGACTTAAATAGGTGCATAATGAAATCAGGACAGTAATGTAAAAATTCACTGAAGCAAAACTTTTTTGTCCATACTGGATATAAGACAGAAACATCATCATCAGCCAAGACTACAAAGGTGTTCAGTGACCATTGTAACACAGAAGCTGCTCAAGTTGTAAATTTAATTAGACAGTTCCAGCTTTAATCTCATCATATAAAGACTGGATAAAGTGTTTCTGCATAGCTCAATAAAAATGTGACACAGCTATCAAAACTCCATGGGTTACTGCTTCTGCACCTAGAACTAGGATTAAAAAAAAAAAAGTTTAAAAAGGCATCATTTCAGCAACTGACCGATAGGCTCAATTCTGCTGAATCTTTTACATTTGAAACCACATCAAGTACTTTTGCTAATGAAGAATAGCTACTGATGTCCTCAGGGGATTTTCCTTCCATCTTTCCTGAGATGCTATTCGCAAAAGCCACATAAGCAGCAGTATCAGCTATAGTCTGACATCGATTCAACAAAACATTCAAGAATAGTAAGTAGTCTAAAACATCTTACACAGTACTTCGGACCCTGATCCAGCACAGCTAAGGGTTGTGTGGCTGACTAGTTGTTTCAGTGGCAAGGTGGTAAAAAATAAAGCAGGATAATAGGGAATACAGAATGCTGTAAATCAATAAGCAAATTATCATTCGGAGAGAAGGTGAGAGGAAAGCAATAGTTATAGGAAATATTTTTTCCCTCATGCTTTATTTACACAGAAAGAGCTAATGCTAACAAATCAGTATGTTGCAGGTTACCTGGTAAGAGACTAACCAACACACAAATAACAAAAAAGCCACAAGATTAGGTATTAACCTCTTTTTTTTTTTTCATTACAAGACAATGAGCAACTACACACTGCCACAGAGGTACAGTCATTGACACTAAAGATCAAATCCTGTGATTATGGTTTTGTTCTCTTTTTTAGTAAAATGCTAACATTCTTAATTAGGTAAGAAAGCAGGTTATGATCTTTCAGCAGATTAATTATACTCACCGAATATTTAACTTCTAAATATTCAGATTTTGCTGGAACATCCGGGATCTCAAAAGCATAATATTTTTCCACTTTCTATATGAAACAAAGAGATTATTTTTTCAATATTCATTCTGTCCAATAAAAAGCTAATTAAATAAAGGTCAGCCAAAACATACATCTCAAATATCATGGGCTTGATCATGTATTACCAATTCTGCAACTCATTAAAACCATCTAAAGATAGTAAGAACATTTCAGTATCTGTATTTAAATCTCTTTAAGTTTTCCTAGCATTACAAGTTTCTAGAAAATTGACGTAGAATTATAATAATCTTTACAAAATAAATACATTCAAGCTTAATAGCTAAAGAAACTCAGAAATGTTCTGTAAATTCACAGGCTTCAGACATCCTCATGAGAGCTGATGGTTGCAGCCCATCAGCCGAAATGGCTGAGATGGAAAGGCAGCTCCAGAGACTGCCTAGTCCAGCTGCCTGCTGTCCTGGGTTCAACAT
>NW_010430593.1:0-10454 GCF_000710305.1 Buceros rhinoceros silvestris
ATTTATTTAATAATCTCTTTGTATTGGCTGTTCAATATGCGTATTGCATGTGTTCAAAGTAAGTATGCAGTAGCTAGACTTAATGCAAAAACTACAGCAGAATACTTACTGTCTTTTTATTCTCTACCTATATTTTGCAGCAATCAATTAAAATTAAAACCCTGTTCTGAAAGTGGCTGAACCATTTTTTTTTCCAAAGTAGTTGTCAAAAGACAGTGCAATATAGTGGTTAAAATCATTCACTGAATGTAAATTATTTAACTGAAATACTTCTCAGGAATTCAAAAATGTAAGTGATGCTTTGGTTAGACTTCTTTCTACTGAAAATAATTAAATTAATGGAGGGAGGATATACTAAACCAAAATAGCCATTGGCAAAGCTAGAGAAGAGGTGATGACCTCAGATAGCTCTGTAGTGAATCAGAAGAATACAGGACTGTACTCTTTGGATGGGTAAGGTGAAAACATTACTAGAGAAAAATGTTAAATTCTAAGTCATAAAACTATATAACCATTAACATGTGTGATTTTGGGTGATCCTACAAAATAAATATGCACAGAAGGAAAGGTCCATCTGAAAGCAATAGAAGTTTGTAAGATACCCACTAAATTTAATTTACTCCTATTGCCATCATCATGTTATAAGTTTTTTCTCTCCTTCCTTATGATGGAAAGCTACCATGCTCTGAAAAGTCTTAGATCTTGTTGTGTTTATATGTCAAATTAAGGGGTTAAGAAGGCAAACCTTTCTACTTTGGATTGACTTTTTTTCTCTTTTTCAGACATTAACTTTTCATATCCGAAGTTATTCATTCACGGGTCCAGGGCAAAGCAAACATAATGCCTTGGAGCCGAGACAATGAGTTGCACATGTCCCTATAAAAACAGCACATGTTACAAGAAATTAAGTAATTGTAAAGTATTGTAATAGCCTACCTGTCATTTGTGGTGCTGAAAATATTATAGTAACATTACTCTAGAACAGGAAATGTTTATGTTTCACTTAAGCTTGGTATGCATTCCCTGTAACAGAAGAAAAAATCTTTCCTACATAGATCTTTACGGAAGCAGATAAACTTACTCAGGTGAACATATGCAATACATTTCCTGCATAAATTACTTGAATTTTAGCCAATGGTCTTAAATTCTGAAATGACTGCTAGAGCTAATAAACATTAGACGTTCTTTTGAAATATCAGGCAAAGCTGAAGTGTCTGGTTCTGGTTCTGTACCAGAAATTGCCTCCATCCATTTTGAAGTGGCATTTGTCATCTATTTTTCATCAAGGTCTGTTCATTTCTGTTGTGCTGATACTATTCTTCTGGAAGGGCTAGTGGAAAAAAAAGAAATCAATGGTGCTGAATTGGTACTTAAATATTGCAGCAACCGTGCAATCAATGTAGTTAGGCTGCTGCAGCTATGTACCAAAGCTTTCTAGTCCGTTCAGTCATAGGTTTGAATTATTTTCTTTGTTTAATCACATAACCTCTTTGTATTCAGTCTTTAAGATGCTGCCTTCAAAAACTATATAATGAAAATTGTTGTGACTGAAAGTTACTTAATTCGGTATGTTGTGTTTTACTCCCCTTATTTAAAATGTCACAATGAAGTCTGCAGAAAATCTGGAGACATAGTTCATTCATATTTGTGAGGTGTTTAGTGATCTTAGGCATTTAGTTTTGCTGAGGTGATATTGTTAGGAAGAAATCTTTTATTTTCTTGAGCATATCAGTAGGTCTCTGACACTTAAGATTAACAGTCTATATAACACAGGGATATATTTGATTTAGTAGCTCCAGGAGCATGAACACTGACTCTGATTTAGCAAATAGAAGTTACTTCTGTGTATAGGCTAGCAGTATAGCTATTGCTACATGAAATAGAAAATTTACCTTACGAATAATTTGCATCATATCTGGAAGTAATATTGTAGTACTGTTGGCAAAGCCACCCTCTATCTGACATCATCCTTTTCATCACAATATACAATCTCGACATATGAAGCAGGACACTTATCTGAGAGCAGTGATTGTTTAGAGAAAGAGACTTATTAGGATTTTTCAAAAGAAATTACATAATTTTAAATTGTTTTCTATCTTCCTAATTTTAGCTTTGTTTCTGGAATAACGAATGTTTTCAAAAGGTATTTTTAAAAGTTTATATCAAGATCATATAACTTTGAAGACATAAATAGAAACCTTCCCGAAACTACAGATGAAAACAGGAGTTTAGAATGAAATTACCACAAATAACATTGTAAGTGCTTACTGACAAAAGTTATCATAATACGTTCCTTCTCCTTAGTGCTGCACTTTGAAACAAAAAGTAAGCATTTCATGTATAGGAGCATATCAGAGTTAAATACGTTAAAGCGGAGAAAAAGATATCTCTTCATGATTCATTTTGCTCATCAAAAGATTAAGTCAAGATTAAGTTAAATAAGTCACTTTCTGACTACTGATACAAGAGAATTTTTCTCTGTGTTGCAGTGCAATACAGATGAGGAACAGCTGTCAAGACATTTACTAGTCCGTTCAATGCATCAGAGCCCCGGTCTCTAATTTGTCTCCCCAGTAAAGGAGAAGGGCATCATTGAAACCTGTGGGGAATCTGAGAAGAAAATACTATGGATTTCTGTTTAACTTAATTGATGAAAGTTCAATGTCCGCTCAGAACCATAATCAAGCTCAGGAGGTGACAAAACGTCTGTGCGAGCTGTTTAAGTAGAAGTAAGGCAAAAAGGAACCCTGTTGTGAAAAATGGGCTCTTTGAGGGTTTGAATCTGACAAATATCTCAGAAAAGGAAAGAGAGACTGGAACTTACTGAATGCTTTAAAAAAAAAAATTAACTCCTTCCATGAGAGGTGCCTTGTAATTGCCTTTTTTTTTAATCCCCCTTCCACATATCTTTCATCAGCTGTAAAGGGTTTTAGCCAAGAGTTCAGGAGACTAGCCACCATAATGAACCTATCCTTGGAAGCACGGCTGAGTTTTTCACCTTCAGTAGTTTCAACATCATTTCCAGCAGGCCACAATGTAATACTCAATTTTTTAATCTTATTTTTTTTAATAACAGTCTTTCAGTTTGAATGGTTGAAACCTTAACATCTTTTTTTTTTTTTTTTTTTTTTTTTTTTTTCCCTGGGCTGACTGCCTTACAGGACAGATTGGAATTATATGTTCATTTCTAATTATTTTTTAAATTTTATTCTGATGGTTCACTTTCAGCCAGATGGGACTTCCTCTCCTCCCGCGACTGAGCCAGATGTTGATTTGCACCAAGTTTTGGCACAGAGTTCATATTCAGCTTTGTACTGACTGATTCGTCTGCATACCAGCCTCATTAATAATGCATAGTCTCACTGCAGTGGATAGCCACGACCATCTTTTCTGTATAATTAATTCATATAAGCTCATTACTGCCCTAGATAAGTGTACTGATACTTACAGGTATACTAAGTGGTAATGCCACTTGTGATCTAAAAGGAGCCTATAAGAGCTTTTAATCAGTTATTTTAAGACCTTATAAACTAAAATTCAGAGTACCCTGATTTAAATGAAAACATGCACCTGCATGAGATGTGTCCATCACTGGGAACAGAGGAACACAGGGCTTGAACTACATGGCTTAGTCAGAAAGGGAGAAATCAGCTGCACAGTATATTTTACAGTCTTGATTCTCTCCTTTCTTGTGTTCTCCAAGACAAATACGGGAATGTATTCTTTAGTGATTCTTCTGGAGTACTGAGAAGAAATGGTGGTGTTTGCTAGACTGAAAATTCATTATAAGTCAGATGGGGGAGTATGGATAGACCACAGTTCAGGACTGCTGAAGTCATCTGCTGGGCATCAAATATCACGAAATTGGCTTGAAAGTTGTGCATTTTGCATTGGTTACTTTTTAAAATACAATTGGTATTCTGTCTCCGGCTTCTGAAACTTGGAGTGTGCGTTTAATTTTCAAGCTTTCTTCTGTATCAGTGAGTGCTAGAAACTTAATCCTTTTAATGATAACTGAGATTCTGACAGGGGCATAAGCCTCCAGAAGCTGAAACTTCAAAAACTCACAAGTGCAGTCATATGCAAAATAAAAATAAAAACTGTTGATAATGCTACTAAGGAAGAGGCTCTCTAATGTACCAGATATTGAAAGGTTCAGTTAGCCCTTGAACTGAGCTTATACATTTATTTCAGTTTTGGAAGACACAAGTCTGCCTTGGAAGCTTGCCAGAGATATATACCATGTAGAAAAATTATTTAAAAAAAAAAAAGAATAGGGCTTTTTTATTTGATGTGAGGCCTTCATTATTAAGTGTAGCTATGTTTCATAACACATGGAAATGAAACAGTTGCTGTTCTTTCTAGACCACAGTTATTGAAATTATTTTAAATGATATATTTATCTCCCTGATAGCATCTGTGAATATGTCCAGATTTCAGGGAGGACATGTCTTACAGTGCCTGGAGTCTCAGACTCCTAATTGTTCGGAAGAGGAAATGCTTGTCAATTTCTTCCAGGATTTGTTTCCTTTCCTCCTTTCTAAGAGAGGCTGGGAGAGCAGGGGCATTGGTGCCCACTGCTGTCTTGTCCCATCATTTAGTTGGGAACATGGCTAATGAAGTCAATACGGATCTCAGAACTGAAAAGTACACGTATGTCTGTCTACAATCAATAGTCTGTATTATTAGATTGGCTGCAAATGAGACTTACCAAAGTTAAGGGCTTGCAAGATGCCTTCATGACAGGCTTCCAGTTTTGGAAGCCTATGGCTAGTTTATGGCACAGTAGCCGTGTTACTCATCTCATAAACCTGATGCACAGGGCACAGGAAAGATATGTCCATGAAAGCCGACCACACTACCCACATCCACAAGAAATGCAATGGGAGAGTAAAGCATGATTTTATCTTCAGCATTTGTGGATCACCTGTCCGTAAGATACCCAGGCTGATAATTGGCGCTGTAACAGGAGCTGTTTTCCTGTATTTTGGGAGTAATAAGGGTTGTTTTCTTCACACAAAGTGTTAAAATATTGGCTCTCATGCACGTACAGTTCAGACTGAACTTTTCTTCTGACATAATTCCAGCAATATCCTTTCAATGAAGGGTTAGAACTAGCAGCTTTTGTATCATTTGAGAAATTGGGAATTCAGGTTTTAATTATCTTACTGCTGTATTGCTATTAATATACTCTGTAGCTTCAGATGAGTCAGTCTATTGCTTCAGTTTTCATATCTGAAGACTGAAATAGTAACTTCACCAGAATGTTTAGAGATCTGATTAATTAGCCAATGCTGAAGTGTAAGCATGAATTCTTCTGTGCCCATCTCCAACAGTTGAATAATTCCTTCAGAGAAATAAAAATTGCATTATTCAAGTTACAAGACAAATTTAGATTTGCAGATGTTCCCACATTAGAATTTAGTCAAGATACTATGAATGAGACTTCCTATTTCCGAGAAAAGTACATATGGAAGTAATAAAGGACCATTTTTTCCTTGTAACTCGCCTTCTTTTCACGTAACACATATACACACAAATATCACACAAATCTGGCCTATCAGTGTATTATTAGATATGAATCTACAGATAAAAATATGAACACACTTATTTTACTTCATATCCTAGCACAGAAGTTGCTTTCTTCATTAAACATAATGAGAAAACCTAGAAAAAAGCAATTTGTATAAAATTTTTACTTATTTTATAGGCAGCTTTTCTTCTGATAGTGATGTTATCTTCAGTGAGGTCTTGTGTCTTTCTCTCTTTTTGACTGAATTGACTGAATTTAATAGAATAAATTTTAATAAGAACTGTAGGCCTTTTCAGTTTGCATTTATTTGTTGCAAGGGTTGGTTGGTTTGTTTTTGGTTGAATTGGTTTGGCTTTTTTTAAATGTGAATAACCTGATGGATAAATTCTTAGTTTTAATAACTGTATCTTCTAGTGGGAACACTAGAATTTTACTTTTCAGATAGCAACATGCACAGCAGTCATATTCATATTGAAAAATAATCAAATAATTGGTTTTCATCATTGTAGGCATTCATTTAAGCAATGAACAAAAGAAAATCTGAAAACAGTTTATAAAGATATTTAGTAAAAAGTGGCAAATAATACTTGGATTATGAACTGTCACCAAGAGTGATTACATCCAGCAATTGCTCTCCCAGGAAAAGTGCCAGCCCGGAATCTCTAGGCTGCTTTTCATTTTTCCCTAGGAGCCTCTCAAATGTCCCAAGAAATCTGGGGCAGAAGAATGTATACATATAAAGTTAGTTATGTGAAGTGATGAAATTAACATTCATTTTCAGATATGTTCTATGTATCCATTGTTTCTCAAGTTTTGATGTAGTTTGGGATAATGTTTTATGAGAGAAAAAATAAACTTGTCATATGGTTGCCAAAAGAATCCCACAATAACTATCAGGAATTACACTTCAATGGAGTTAAATAAATATATTTAAGTTTTCCTCATAACCAAGTGGTATGGATATTTTCCTTTAATAAAACTTAAAACGCGCTAGGGCCAGTGCCAAAAAAGGAACTGTGACAACTTTTTAAAGTACCCTGCTCTCCACATAATGCCATCTGTGCATTTTTTTAGTTCCAGCACATCTCTTGCCTGCAGCATTGCACAAAGAAACAATATAAGGTGTCAAAAACTAGATAACCAATTTACTTGGAAAATTAATTAATGCTTTCCTAATCTGACATTACTTTTGCTGGAATTGTGTCCCAAGTGGAAAATGTTGGCTTTGAGTGCAGAATAATAACAGTTACTTCTTTAGGCTCAACAGGCTGAAATGCCAGGAATGGGAAGCCACATCGCCAGTGTGACTGGAATATCAAGTGACAGCCTTGGTGGGGTGTTTTACTTGCACTGTTCAGTCCTGTGTGGGAAAGAATGAACAAACTCATCAGGATTAAAATTTGTGGTGCATTAACAAAATTTAATGATGAGGGAATCCATATTTCCATATATTTGCATGTTGCTTCATAGAACCTAGGACGTACTCACTAGACTGTCACTAATAGTTTGTGGTAGGTCTCCAATTTGCATGAAGACACTTCTTATTTATGAGTGAGTAGCTACTGCTAGCTCTGTGATGTTGAATCTAGGCTAGTCTGTAATGGGTTTATTTTGTGTTGTCTGTTGTTCTGTGAACAGCGCAGCAGCACTGAATGTGGAGTAGTTTTCCTCTACTTTATGCACCTCTGCTGGAGACATACTAGTTTGACTGGAAATGTGCATTTGAATCATCGTTTATTAAGCATTTTCATATGTAAAAATGTTCTGGTTTTCAGTTTAGCCCTTGAAATCTCATTTTTATGCCGATTGTTTTTTTCAATACCAAATGACACTTAAGTTTCTACTGTCACATCCTTTTGTCATGAATACTGGCAATATTCCTCATGCTACTTAGCAATGTGAAAGATGACAGTATTTCAGAAGATGGGCAAATTGAAAGTAGAAAGCTTCCTGTAGCAAAAAGAAACAAAGAAAGATCTACAAATTTGTATTTGTAACATCATCAGACTCTTTCTATGTAGGTAAAGGGTAAGTGACTTTCTAGTTGAACAACACAAGTCCTTCGGAGTACTTACTCTGCATGTAATGCCTTTCTTCCCACTTTGCTAATGGCTGTGCTCATCCAGCACATTGGTGCAGCCAACAAAGTCAGTGAGAGTAGGTGTCAGAGGAACCACTAAAGGACTTGTAGGATCTAATTTGGTTGGTCCAGAAAGCTTAGCATGTAAATAAGAGAATGGTAGGTAGGTTCTCAGAAAAATTCTTGCACTTCTATTCATTTATTGTCTTAGTATAGTTATTAAAATTAGAGCATTATCCGTGTGTCATGACGAAGTTTAAGAAAATTCCTAGGGATTTTTAAAAAGGCAAATTAGTGTATAGTTTTGTAGGGTGATTTTCTCCAAGTGCCTTACAGCACTGTATAATTGCAAAGCACATAAAATTAATTTTGGACAAAATGGTAATTAAACAGCAGCAGATTCAGTTCGCCTTGTGTAAGAATAAACTGGTGTCTTGGGGGGTTTTTTCTAATATTTTTATTTGAAAAATGTACGGTTTATAGTGGTCTGTAAACTAGAGGTGAGTCACAGAAGATTTCCAAGGGAAAGAAAATGTGTCCAAATAAATGAAGAAGCTGGTGTTTCTCTTCTCACTCAGTTACGCATAGGTTAGAAAATTTGTTCCTTCCTTGTTAATGGTTTCATCATATCTTGGTTTTTATAGAATTACAGTAACAGAGTACAAGAAGCTATGTAATCCTGTAAATGTTATTGCAGTCTAATAGGCTTTAAGTGAAACAGTGACATATACATCTAGGTGAACATAATAATCTATAACACATGTCTGTTGCCTGTGTGCTAGAATTTAGATTTACACTTAAGGCCTCCAGCAGGTTTTTTTTGTGATGTGTTGTTTGCTTTTCTCAACATGAAATGAATCACAAGATGAATCAGGCCCTAAAAATACCTATTTCTCTTCATCGATTATAAAATGAGTACTAGTCATCTAGCTCATTTATAGATATGTAGGTAATCCACATTTAATCAGATGAGTCCTACTCTTGTTTCAAGATGAAAAAGTAATACATTGTACTAGTATGTCTAGGTTCATCACCATCATGGCTTGGCTCCGCGGACGAAGATTTGGGAAGGGCTTTCCCCACGCTTACTGCAAGCGCGCTGATGGCTGAAAAGGCCAATGCGGGATAGGCAAGTCCTGTTGCAAAAAGCACAGCGGAAGGTCTCCTTGGGTGGTACAGTCGAGGCACGGTTCTTTCTGCACTGGTTAAAGTGTCACCATACTCAATTTGCAGGTCAGACATTTTTCTGTCACAGGGATGTTGTCTCAGCAAATTACTTCAGACATTAAAAGGGCCTTGCAATGGAAAAAGAGTTCAAAACCATGAGTTTAAGCAGTCTGGATGCTTGCATTTATGCCTCTATCACTTTCTTAATTTGTTGTTTCTCAGTGTTCGGTCTTGTTTTCCAGGAACCTTCAGGCACAACAAGTAAATTGTAATTTATTTTTAATTCTTTTTTTTTTTAATGTAGTGAAGTAAAAAAAGGTGAAGTATGCAGCAGCGTTTTCAGCAGAGCTTGTTATTTCTCAGAAACTGAACTGTCTACTTTATTAAAGTTGAATTTCACCTTACAATGTCAACTGCTTAAGAGTTTGCTATTGTATTTGCAGCAGCAGAGGATTATAATTGGAAGTAATGAGCCAAACAAGCTCTTCTTAATTCCTCAAAATGACATACTCAGAGAATTGTTTAGAAATAGTGTGTGGGGGGGTGTCTTTTTATTTTTTCATTTATACCATAGCGACTAATGTCAATGAAGAAGAAAAGGTAATTCCTTAGTATATGAAGGGATGGCTTTTTCCAAGTGTGTTCAGCATCAAAGCAAGCTGCGAAATGCACACCGTTGGAACAGGAAGACTTGTATTTATCCCTGCAACATACTGCGCAGCAATGCAAATAATGATAAACCACCATAACATGGCATCTCAGCCACGCCCTCAAAAGGTTATTGTTTAAGAGAAAATATTTATCTTTGCCAAATGAAACTGACCTTTTAGGAGAGTGGTTGTTTAAAAGTGTTTTTTTACTGACCTGGTTATCAGATGATTTCAGGTGGTAACATGACCTATTCAGAAACATACTTAAATAATGTACTTAATCTCAGTCATGTGTTTCAATCCCAACCTCTTTCACAGGAAGTATTCATATGCTCAAAGATTTTAGTGAAATGAGTTTATCTCATTACTGTCCTCAGCCAGCCATCACTGAGCAATCAGAAATGGGGAAAGTGCCCTCTCACCTGGTCCTTCAGCTCCTCATCTTCTGTTACAGAACACACTGTGTGCTTCTGTTATCTCCACTGGGAACTGGGTGAGCAGAACTGAAGATGAAGGCACAAGGAAAAAGAGGGCAGGAAGTGGACCTTTTTCATAACTTTTAACCTATTTTCAATTATTATGTGCGTTACTATCCAGATTGCTTGAAACTCATGCCTTTTCCCTTAGCAGTTACCAGATTCTATCGCTATAGGAAGCCATGGAGCTCCTACTCAGAGTACTACTATATTTTTGTAATGATTATTGAACTATTGCTTAAAGAATCTGTAACTGTACAACAGATGTTGCAGATAAAGCTAAACACAGATGGTTTCACTAGTGCATAGAGGGTTCTAGGGGTTACAGGTTAGGTTAGGATACACGAGACTTGATTTCGTCTTGATTGGTCTCCTAAATATTCTGATGTTTTGTAAGACATATTATTTAAGCCACTGTTTAAGAGTCATGGTCATACTTGCCTGTTCACTTCTGGCCTCACAAATTACTATATGCAAAGTAGAGTAGCCTCTGAAGTAATGGAATATTTCTTTCCACACCCCTACTTCACCCTCAACCCACCCCCCCC
>NW_010430593.1:10557-18127 GCF_000710305.1 Buceros rhinoceros silvestris
ATAGCTACTGCATAAAATACTTTTGTAGAAGATAAGGGTTCTAAGTCCCTCTGACAAGTACAGAAAAGAAAGCTTTTGTAAATTCTATTGTGACTGAAAGCTCTAACTCTTCAAATCCTACCCCATACTCAACTTCATTACAAGAACAGGGCTCAGCAGGTCTGCTCTGGTAAGACTTAACAAACTGAGTCCTTTCTGCAAACATAGTAGAGAAAAATCTAGTTTGTGAAGCCTGATAAGACTTAGTCTAAGATCAGTGCTTCACTCATTTGCAAATCCCAAAGCAGAACTTTAGGTACCATGAGAGCTTTAATTTTGGAAACTCGGAGCTCTGCAGACTTCAGTCATGACTAGGCAGTAGCAAAGTAGATATTTCAAGCATTTCTGTTACGTATTTCAGTTCCTAAATCCTGGTTATGTCCCACTTAGATGCCTACACCCTTTTTACAATGTCATCTATAAAACCCAGATCTCAAAAGTATAGCTCTGTGAGAGTATTAGTGTCTCACTGGGTTCAGTTGAAATTTTCTATCTATCTTTGAGTATCACAAGTTTAGGATGCTAAATCTTTTTGAAAAGCAGGAGACTTAAATTCTTAAATACCCCCATGTTTCATAAAAAAAAAAAATTATAACTGTGCAAGAAATTTGGGGTAATTTTATATTTTTAGGTAGTCACTAGCAGAATCCAGTCATTAAAACTAAATTAGATGTCTAGAGTCCCTGTACGATGCCTCACAGGAGAGAGGCACCTGAGGGGGAAGTATGATGATATTATGTATGTGTGCTGCAGAGATTTCCAGTGTAGAAATGCCTAGTTCAGGCACTGAAACAAACCACTGCACGGCATGTTGTGCAGGCTAATATACTTTGAGAGTACAGGCTCCCTGCAATAGGAAGCTAGATCATTTAAAGCAGACTTTGGTATCTTCACGCAGCACTGTCAGACTCTGCAGTAAAGCCAGATGCTGACAGTGGGCCTGACAAAACTCATGTGGTTCTGAGCAAGAACCTGATTACACTAGTCTACAGAAAACATCATGAAGGGAAGTAGGGATAAACTTTGCCCCTTAAAGGTCAGAGTAAGGTGTGTGTCTCTGATCAGGGCTTTTGGATTATAGGTCTTTTCTGAGGAGGTAGTTCCTACCCGTTGTAAACAGTGGTAAACGTGTTAGTTTTCAAATACGTAATGGCCTGAGTTCAAACAGGTTTGCAGCCACCAGACAACTAGACCATTCAGTTCCGTGGGGGTCATCTTTTTTCAGTCTCTGTCAATTTTACTGCTGTATCTTCTTGCACCAGTAAATATTCATCAAAGCAAAATTTTAATTCCGATTTCCGTCCTTCCAGCTGTGCAATTAACAGGTGAATTAGAGACTCAGGCAGTAGCATGATGTGTTTTAGGAAGTTATCAAAACTCACCTCTTTCAGCTATGTTTTCTCACTAGGCGTCCAAGCCCATCCCCTCTTTGCAATTCTTGTGTGGTTGTGCTGCAAACAGGAGCAGTGGACCACTCTAAAACATGGCGCTTTTAACTCCAGTAATTTTAGCACTGATGTACTTTGCAATGCAGTCCAAGAAAAAGTTACTTCAGGGTAAAGGACGATGGGGAACTACAAAGGGACCACAGCAGAGAGGGCTGTGTGAATGCCCAGAGGCAGGGGAATGGAAACCCCGTAAAATGAATCAATCACAAAACTCATGGGATTCAATCAGGAGCGTCCCTGCTCCTTTGCTTTTTGGCTACATTAATGGTGAAAATGCAGAAGTGAATCCACACTAAAAATCTGTGAATCTTTGAACTAACAGTTGAACTAACAGTTCAACTGCATTAGTACAGTCAAAATGGTACAAGGTTTCTGGGTAGACTAACCCTAAAAAATTATAGGCTTGTTCATTTAACATAGTCCTTACAGACCATTGTCCATATTCCAAAGTCTTGCTGTAGGCAATCCTGGCAGACTGACGAAGAACTGAGAAGACATCGAAAACGAATTGACTTGGTACTACAAAGAGTTGTTTCTCTGGAGTCAAGATATGAAGTACGTCAGTGGAGAAGGGTATGCTCCTGCTGCTCAGGCTGAAATTTTCTGCAGATGAATAGGAATACTTTGCTGCCCAAGGCAGTAAATTTCAGTATTTTTCCATGGAATAAAAGGGAAAAACCCTCAACACTGAGCCATCTAGACTTAATGGTATTCCTTTCCCAATATATTAACTGATTTTCAGCGGGGGGGTTGGGTGGTTTTGTTTTTTGGTTTTTCGGGGGCCTTATATAGGAAAGAATGCTTTAAAGTATATTCGTATCAGCATAAGCAATGAACTTGAAAGGTGTGCTTTCGTGTCAGCATCTTTTATAGATTTTTATTACTGATCCACAATGAGTGTCTACAGACACCTAAATCACTAGTATATCATTTGTGAATAGATTTTGTATATGAAGTGGATATAGTTCAGCAAAGAGTAATATGAAATTCTTCATGTAGGTAGGACTTACTATCTATTTAGTGCAACACAGGAAACAACTAAGTGGGTAGAAGTTCTGCACAAAAAGAGAGCAGATTTGGAGTGGATGACAAATTCTGCATGAGTCAGTGTTATTAAGCTACTGCAAACAACGCAAATATCCTACTGGCATATGTCAACAGGAATATAACCTGTAGGAGTAATCCTTCCATTCTGCTTAATGCAGGTAACGCTTCAGCTCAAGTACTCCATCAAGCTTCAAGGAAGCCATAAAGCAATACACAGAGTCCAGAGAAAAGCAATGAAACACGACAGAGGTCTAGAAAATATGGCCACTAAGGAAGTATTTGAGGTTGTTAAGTCTTGGAAAGAAGTGGAGAAGATTTCATAGCAGTCTTTGAATAGGTAAAGAAATGCTATGATGAGAAAGGTGATATACCATCTCAAATAACAGGCTTCAAGGCCAGCACGGGACACTGCGAAAAACATTCTAAAAGATTGACGGGGTGTTTGAGTGGATTGCAGTGATGTATTATTTCTGTTACTGGATGTTTTTAAGAAAGGGATAGACAAACACCTGCCAGGAATTATTTACATCACTAGTATAGACAGAAAAATTACTTTTTCAGTCACTTTTTATAACTATGATCTGTATGTCTCTAAGTAGATACTGTTTTTCACAGGATAGATTATACATCTCGAGAATAAAATACAGTAAAACTAATAAGATATAAAACTAATACAATTTCTGCACAGGGAATAAATACATATATTTCTGGCTTGCAGTATTAAATAACAAATGGAAATCTCATAATGACTATCAGGTCTGTTGAATAAATAATAACGTGAGAAAAAACATACTCAACTGAATCATTCCGTATGCACCAAAACTCTGAGAAGTCAGTCAGTTCTTAGACTACCAAAAACCTAAACTTAATTACTGGCATTGCATTAAATCTACAAGAGGATTTTTGATTGTGTGTGTTTGATAAAATCAATTTTCTAATGAAGAAAACTTAAGAGGATAAGTAGAAGGAACCAAAGTCATAAACCATGATACAGTTATAACTGAAGTCTTTAAAATGATCTTTTTAACAAGATAATAACATTATTTACTACTTGTATATATATATGTATAAACTTTGGGAAAAGCTTAACAGGATGGTACCATCCCTGGAGAAGTAAAAAAGAAATAGGTGAACACACATCAAAAATAATGACGTTATCTAGGACATGAAAATCAAGACCTAGTACTGTGCACTGCAGGAGACTGCGTGAATATACTGTTATGCATAGCATTTCATTCTTAAGTACTATCAGCAGTATGGCTAGGAGAAGAATTATGTAGTCTTGAAATATTTATGGAAATATCTGGGCATTCCATTTGTTAAGACTGAAAAACTGAGCTTTTTATTTTAATTTTGGGAAAAAATAAATAGAACTCATCATTATGAAACTGAAAATGACTCTAAGGGTATAAACTTCTGCAGTTTGATTGTATCTTGTTTTATTTGTTCTCAAGTCACTTTATACAGAAAGAATAATCAGAATAAGTTATAAACGAAACATTCAAAAATAAACAAAGCTCTATTTCAACATTAATTTATTCAGAGCTATGCGGTAATGTTTACGAATGAGGGTTAAGCTGCATGTGACAGAGCAGTCCATACCACACAAGCAGCCTATTTCATACATGTGTCAATTGAAAGAAGGAAGGCTCCCTGTATCACACCTCAAAAGTCAGTAGTTTGGTTGTCACACAGCTGCCCGGGATGGTTGTTTTCTTGGTCAGTGCCTGGCTGTCTGAAAACTTAATGAATGTTTTCAAGATGCTGGATTCTTCTTATGTAATATGCATATTTATATGTATTTAGAATTATTTATTTTTATACCAATGACCTAACTCCTCAGGCATGCCTAGAAGAGGGAAAATACTCATGTTTTAAACCCATTACATAAGACTTTTCAGCTAACATAAATTTAAGTAGAGAGTAATTTTAGGATATACAAGTCTAAGTATTAAGAATATGTCAGCCAGTCATTTGACTATGTCTGTACTAGTAAACTTTAAAAATCAGGGTCTGCCCTGGCCGTAGCCTGGAGGGAAAGTGGCACAGCAGTTTTTATCCATTTGCCTGAATGCTCTTTGCTTCAAAACGGATCAATGGAAACAGCAGTGGGAAAATCCACTGGGCACCAAGCCACCATTGAGACGGAGGAGCTCTTGGCCCTGCTCAAGCGTATGCATGAGACGCTCTGACAGCCAGGAGGTCATAACACGCCACAGGGCTATGATCACCCCTGGGGTCTGTGGCTGCAGGTGACCCATGCCACGGCAGGCACAATAGGAATAGAGGCATCAGGAAATCTTGAAATACAGGGTGCAGTGTGAAAGACTTGGCCATATGGTGGCAGAAAAATATTTTGCTCAGAGCAGCAAAAAACTGTTATGTATATATCACCTCAGCCTCCCCACCACCTGTCCCCTCCCCAGTGAAATCTTTGGGGACTGAATGCAACTGGTGGAGGAAATATAGAAAACTGAGACTGTGGAGGGGAGAGGATAAATGTCTGTGTGCTTGTTTAGTTGTTTGTGCTTTTTCCCTGTACCTAAAAGACCGATCAGCGGTTTGTGTGGATTGGCAATTGATAAGATTGAGTAAAATTGCCCAGCTGGTGCCTGGTTGGTTTTTGTCACCCATTTAGTTCTTACAGCCATGCCCAGGAGGCAGCTGGGATAGCATGATCTGGCTCTGGCCAAAGACATGCCAAGCAAGGATTGTACAATATGAATGCTCACAGGACAGTGCTTGATCCCGTGCTTTGTCTCTTTTTGCTTGATTAGGATAGTCTCCAATTAATCCTGGCAGCTGCAAATCCAAGCACAGCATTAACTAACACATTGGTATTTTGGTAGTACCTTTATATCTAACACATCCTTGCTGAAACGGAGTATCTGTTTTCGTCCTGGTTGTTCTTCTTTGCCTTAGTTGCCTCAGATGCGGTTTATCCAAGAAGATACCTAGCTGTGAAAAACGAGGGTCAGAGCCCTGTGGTAGAGCAAATGACTCAAACCTAGTGAGTAGCGTGGCAGATTCAGCTTCTTGTGGTATGCAAACTCCCAAGTATCAACAGGCAAAGTAAGAACCAGGGGTTGTGATTTCCTCAGCTACAGGAAGCTCTAGTTTACCTCTGGCCCTTGAGGACAAGTCGAAGAGATCCATTTTCACTAACCATTTCAGAATGCCTTGGCCTTCCTCAGGACAAGCAGTAGTTACAGGTCAGTGAAGATTTAGTTTTGGTTTTCTGATAAACAGGAGATGTTTAAAACCTCATAAAACCATAAGAATGCAAACATTTCAATCAAGATAATTTCCTAAGTATTCCCTTTCAGCAATTCTTATTTCTTTATGACTGATGTATTGCTGACTTTTTATTTTAAACAGAGAACCTCTGGTGTTGCTTCCTCTTCTGCACAAATCTTGTTAGATTTCTATGTGCCCTGACTCCCTGGACGTTCCTTCTTGTAGTTAACTCTTCCAGCAACACAAACAAGCTAGTATCCCCCTATAATTATTACAGAAAAAAAATAGGATTCTTCTATTATCTTAATAATACAGTGTAAACTCTAACACACACACTTGGCAGTTTCAGTCCTTTTCCTGGCATTATGCTCATCCTCCCACTCCTCCTCTGGGTCTTAAGGATGGTACCTTCAGCAGGGTGTGTCTGTGTGTAAGAATAACTGCTTGCTACTGTTTTCTGTATGAAACAATGGCTGTGCCATAGAAAGATAAAGAAAAGTGAATTAAAAACCCAATTATTCAATAGCCTGAGCTTAGGTCTGCTAGCAAAAAATCACTGTAGGACAAAACCTGCTGCAGACAAGTCAGGAATTGCTCAGACAGGGCAAGCTGGAGGCAAAAGCTTATGGTCTCATACTAGCGACAGTAATACTGTGTTTCCGTATTCAGTTCAAGGTGACAGTAGTATCTAATTCCTGAATCCTAACTGTGTTCTGGCTCTTTCTTGAGTGTAGTTTCTTCCTTGTACATGCTAGTGAAAGTATTCTCACCAGAAATGCCTAATTGTCTCTCCTAGAAAAAAGTATCAGAGGCTGTGACACACTTCCTTTTCTAATCTCCCCAGCTCCATTTCAATACATCCTTTGTAATGACTTTGTCATCTGTTGTCTTCCTAGCTCCAGTATTACCTAGTTCAAACCAGCTCTGATCATTCTTTCACATTTAAGAAATCCCAAATTAAAAAAAAACCCCAACATAAAATCTAGCACTCTTCTATTCTGTTTTAGCCATGTGCATGTGAAAATTTCAAATAAGTATTTTTCATTATTACTTTTAAACAAATTTTTGTTCCTGGCAACCACATTAATGAGGCAAATAATTGAATATGAGTTTGAAGTAATATTTCTCCTGAATATGCTCCAATAAAGTGCTGCAGTTAGTAGATTTGATTTCTAAATGCATGATTAGAACAGGGCACCAGAGAGACAGCTTGTGTTTCTATGATTGCTGGTTTTATCATAGGAATTGTATTAAAATTTATATTGAGCAATTGTACTCACACAGGTATGGGTGTGGTTGTACAGGCTTTTAAGCTACATTTTTTTCACATCTCCTACATAAAATCTTCTGAGAGTTTTGAGGACAAGGGATAGAGGAAGTCAACAAAACATTTTGCACATGCTAAGGACTAAGGTTTAATCCCGAATATCCTTTCAGTATCCTTTGCAAACATCAGCTGCCATGCTATTAGCACCTTGAAAGTTAAGGAAGTATTACATTAACAGTGGGCCACATTCTGCAGCACAGACACCATCCAGAGCCTTGGCACAGAGCGGAACCTTTACCAGGACCGCCGGCACTGAGACAGAATTTGTGGCACTAGAGCACTGCGATGCTTTAAAATTGACGCAAAGCTAGGAAGAGAAACATCTAGAAATCACCAGAGGAGCATGCTGACTTAGCTCGTATTAAAAATCCAGCTGTGATTTGTTCAGGCCATAACTCTCCAATTATGAGACAGCTGGCAGCATTCCGCCCCTCAACGGCTCCGGCCACGACTGCTCCCAAGGCGGTGCGGG
>NW_010430594.1:0-2279 GCF_000710305.1 Buceros rhinoceros silvestris
GCTCTGCCCGGAGCTCTGCCCAGCCCTGGGCTCCGCTCCAGCCTGCCCGAGTTACTAACCAGGTTCTCGGGGTTTCAGCAAGTCACGCATCGGCCAGAGCCAGCCCCCGCGGTTTGAAACAGCCCTTCCCATGTGCTGCCTTCGCGCCCTCTCTCTCAGCAGCTCTCCACGCAGCGAGGCGGCCAGCCCGCCTGCCCTCTATTCCTCATTTCTTGAGGGCAGTTCGTATCTACAGCCATTCCTTTGAAGATTTTGCTCTCTCGTAGAGGGATTTACTCCATAAGCCGCACTCCCTCTCCACAGATGCCTCCTGTGCCACCTTTCCAAACCTCCCAGCTCCCCGTCCCGTGCTGGGGCACACGCATACCCCCAAGCAGGCTGCGTACGGGTTGCTGCGATCCCCACATTTTCCTCTTCAGGAATCCCTCCTTCTGCAAAGGCTGCATACAAGCCCCGTATTTATCTGGGGACAGATCTTTCAGCGTGCTCACGTGGTAACTTTTCCAGAGTGACGGAGATGAGATAAAGGTATTGGTATGCAAGTGCTATCACCCAGCTGGTTCATTTGCAAATGCAGTGGTAACTAAATTGCTGCTGCTCCTCTATTTTTTATTTCCTGGTATTTTCACAAATTAGTGGTGCTCTCTCCCCAGTAATAATAGGAATTCTCTGAAATTTGTGCAACTGATCAAACAGAGCGTTTCAAAGTTGTCCTGTTCCATGAAATCAGAGAGGAATGACGCCCATATGAGCACACGGCCTCACAAGTTCAGCCTTAAACATCGTGAAAACTAAAGACAATCTTTTGTCATTCCAACCTTGAGTTGGAATGGGGTAACTTTCAGTTGGTCTGAGCAAAAAGAGGGTTTACATGAGGTTCTCTTGGTGACATCCTAAGTGACTTCCAAATCTCAGAATAAAAGGAAAGGTGGATCCAATGGTTCGCATCACTCCCAACCTCCAGACTGAAATATGGCACTACACTGAAAAACTGTTCCCCCCTCAAAAAAGGGAATTGTCTGCATCTGTTAAACGCCAGTTCCTCAGTACAAATGTTTTTCTAGCTTTCAGAACGCCGAGAGGGCTCTGAAAATCGAGCTGGGTTTCCGTGCATCAGCTGAGTCAGAAGGTGCCAGCTCTACAGAGCAGCTTTGCAGCTACGATTAAAGCCTGAAGCACAATGCCGTGCTCGGTGGGACACGCCAGACCCACACGCTGCCTTTTCAACTCCCCGCTTTTTCTAAATCATGTACATTATGAGTGAATAGGAAAAAAACGTGTAAACAAGAACAAGAAAAGGTTGTTGCGAGTTAATTAATTCTGATCACTTAATAAGCTGTAAATTGAAGTGTATGAATTCCATTCTCTTGAACACCAGGATAAATTTGAAGAATCTTTATTGACTTAATTTACGCTGATATGCATTAGAATAGTTTCTGGTACATTCAGAATTAAAATAATTATTACAGCAACATTCAAGACCAGAAGGCACCTAGTTCCCATTTAGATAACTAAATGAGGGGCAGACTTTACAGAAGGAAAGAATTCACCACATTAAAAAAGAATTAAGTTTTCTTTGATTTTTTTTAAAGGCAGCGCAGAGGCATGGCCATGGGGCCACACAGTTTAGGGCTGCAGGAGCAGCCTTCAGGAGCAGCATGGTTCTTTGCACCTAACTAACGAGAACACAGTGCTGCGCAAGAGTGACTGTCCTCTGTTCTCACCGAAGAAAAAGCCCAGCAGCATACAAGGAGGCAGAAGTATTTGAATAACTTTGTCAAGCCAATATTCAGAAGAGTACTCATCATTTTGGAGCTCTTTGCTTACAGGTCCCTTTGGAGGTCATGAAGAATCCAGGAGAGTGTGCTCCTGTGCAAAGACAATGCTTTGGCATTCTTCACTCTGCCAAGGTGCTGTCCAGAGAACCTTACCTGAGCTTTTTTGAAGATCAAACACTTGGCCCCTTCCAGGGACAGAAAAGAACCCTCAACATCTTCCTGAACACTAAGCTTCTGAAACAACAGAGAAAGGCATCACGGTGGGAGAAGCAACTTGAGAAGGCTCTAAACAAAATTAAAAATCAATCACTGGAGCTGCTCAGCTGCAGTACCACGAAGGTGCCTCTGCCTTCTGCTGCTGCTGGTTTGCCTGCACGGAAGCGCCAGGCACGCAGGTCTGAAGGGATGCCCTTGAAAGGCGCAGCTCCCGGCACCGGGACGCGCTGCGGGGACGCGTCCAGCGAGCTCCTCCTGCCGGCGGCTGCTGGGCGCTGCCAGCCC
>NW_010430595.1:0-399 GCF_000710305.1 Buceros rhinoceros silvestris
GCCCCGGCCCCGCCCCGGGCCGGGCCGCTGTCCCCGGGGTTACAGGGAGGGACCGACGGACGGGACGGACGCGGGGACACAGGGGTGGACACCGGGACCGTGCGCCAGGACACCGGGATGGACACAGGGACACGGGGACAGACACGTGGGCACGGGGACGGACACAGGGACACAGGGACAGACACGTGGGTGCGAGGGTGGACACAGGGACAGACACATGGACAGACTGTGGACACAGGGACAGGCACGGGGACACAAGGACGGACACGCAGACACAGCGACAGACACACGGACAGGCCCTAGGACACAGGGACAGACACTGGGACAGATCCCAGGACACTGGGACAGACACACGGACAGATCCCAGGATACATCGATAACAGAACAGACACTGGGACA
>NW_010430595.1:545-952 GCF_000710305.1 Buceros rhinoceros silvestris
CACCGGGAGAGACACACAGACACAGGGACAGGCATTTAGACACAAGGATGGACACGCAGACAGGTCCTGGGACAGACAAAGAGACAGTGGGACAGACAGACGCAGACATGGTGACATGGGTGACACACAGACACAGGGATAGACACACAGACACACGGACACACAGGCACACGCCTGGACTGACAGACACCAGGACACACACCCAGACATGGCATCAGGACACGGTGGCTCGTGGGGACAGACAGACGAGCAGCGGGACACAGGTAGATGGACACCAGGACAGACAGACAGAGACAGACCAGTGTGTGCCTGCTCCCCCCACCTCCCGGGGGGGTGACGAGGGCAGGGACGGGCACCCGGTGGTGGCTCTCGGGGACTGTCACACCTCCCCAGGAGGTGGCTCTGCG
>NW_010430596.1:0-372 GCF_000710305.1 Buceros rhinoceros silvestris
AACAAGGAAGTTTCAGCCCAAACCAGGAAATCTAGCTCAAACTGGGACAATAACTAAATCATTCTAGGACTTCTCTTTTGCCTACAGGCTAATTCCTATAAATATAATTTATTAGTCAGATGGAGTATACGTGCCAACAGTATCCTGGTAGAGAGTGACAGAAGGAAATAGAGAACCTCTGGTCAGATATTCTTGTCTGTAACTGCAGCTAAATTCTATTGAAATTCACAACTGACAAGCAGTTAGAGAAAAACTGTTGAACATTCAATTTTTTTAAAAGAAATTTTAAAATATTTTGTAAGATATTGTGGGCTTCAGCTCAGAAGTTTCAATCCCTCACTTGAAAAATCCTGATTATATATATAATTTATA
>NW_010430596.1:486-2353 GCF_000710305.1 Buceros rhinoceros silvestris
ATGTATCTCTCTATATATGTATATGTATCTACACAATCCTTATGAGATACTGGCTGAAATCTAACGGAAACTTTTCACTGGCAGGGCATTTATGGACTAGTTGATCTAATTCATCCCACCACACCTGAGGCATGTAACTGATGTATCTAGGACAAGAATGTAAATGCTTTAATATCCTTTAAAATATGGCTTTTAGTAAATTTTAAATATTTAAAATTACTTCTTATGTTCATTGAATAAATTATATTGGTAATAGCTCAGGGTATTCCAAACAAAGACTGGGAAATGCCATTCATATTATTCATTTTACTTAGCATTAGCTTATGTAGTCTCAATGAAGTTGAAACTTGATGAAAGATTTATAACCATTGGATCCACTCACTTAAATTAGATTTGGAATGATTTTGAATCAGTTTGATGCTGAGAAAGGAAAAGCATAATAAGAGTTACACTGAAATGAACTAGATGAATTTTTGATAATTGGTAGGAAAATTCTAATCTTGCTGGGGTGTTGCCCTCTTCAAATCAAACACTTTTATTTTAAGTGTACCTAAACATAACTAGCACATTGTAACATTGTAGAGATCATATTTTCTTGGAACTTGTTTTTAACCTCCTTTTAACCAGGGCTGTATTTTTCTTTTCACATTTCACACAAGAACTATCACTACTGGAGTTGAAAGTTGATACATCTATTCAACAAAGAGAAAGGTTTTCAAACGACATTAAGTCTTGGTTACTATATACATGTTCTAATGCTCTGGCTCTTTCTTGGCATTCTAACAAATTTACTGTGCATGGTGTAGGTAGATAGGTTCAAAGTATCTAAATTTTTCTCCTGATACAGGAAAACAAGTCCTGTTAGGAAATTTAAATATTTTAATTGTATAAACATCTTTTAAAAAGAATAACATCGTGAAGATTGAAAAAAACAATTAGCAGAAACTGACCCTTATTTCTCTTCAAGCACAACGTTCCGACACTGAATTGTGAATTCACTATTATTTCCTTGACCTTGATATCCTATGAAGGCAGATTATGTAAGTGTGAGAAAGATACGTAATTTTCATGCTTGCATGTGTAGGTGTTGAAGCTTCCTTAGAACCAGATTTGCATAATTATAATAGTTACAGAGCTGTCTCTTACTAGATGGAATGACTCAGTCTTGGGGTGGGTGGGGGAAAGACAACCTTTCAGGTCTACAAAAGTTTATTCAGATTAGTCAGGGTTTTGGGCTGTGGTGAATACATGACGAACACAAGGCCAAGTGAGGTTTCTCGCCAGTGTTCAGTACTTTTTATTTTTATGATTTTGCCACATAAAACAATAAATACATTTCTTTAATGTTTAGCAGTGTTGAAGGGAAAATGTAAATCTGTAACTAACATATGGTCAGCATTTGCAATGGTTATGTTTGAACTACACATATATAATTTCCATATGTTTTTAGAAATAAGAAGTCCTGAATTGTTGATGTTAATTTGCTGTTATGCATAAACTCAGAATTATTTTTCAGGTTGTTTTACTGTTCTCTAAGTACTGCTATGTCTACTTTAATTTAGAAAAGGTAGCGTAAAGTAGTTATTCACAGTGCCTATGTTATTGGCAAAAGTTGAATAAATACACTATCATTACAGTTTTACATAAACATTTGCACATTTTATTAAACACTTGTTTGACAATTTTTTGGAAGTTTTTGTAAATAATTGAATAAAAGCCCTTTCTTGCCAATATACTAGCTGATACTGAGTTTTAATAGTAACAGCTAAGGCTAGAATATGAAATTTTTACTTACTTTTGTGCTAACAGTTTGCAAGTAGTTTGCTGTTTACTGATCTCTCCCCTCCCCTCCCCTCCCCTCCCCTCC
>NW_010430597.1:0-262 GCF_000710305.1 Buceros rhinoceros silvestris
GTACACTTTTATTTATTCTCCCTTCTCTCTCCTTCTTTCCCTTTCCCAGTCCGGTTTAACTCCAAGGGCGTCTGCATTATTACACTTTTCTGTTCCTATCGCTCATATGTGTAGCCCGTGTGTTATCATTTTCCTTAGCCCGACTGAAGCCTTAATGATGCTCGTTAATGGCTTATCAGCATGTTAACGAGCATCAAAAGTTTTCTGTGTGTGCTTTGGCAGGTTTCCACAGCCAACACACACTATCTCGTCGCATTTTCTT
>NW_010430597.1:494-3874 GCF_000710305.1 Buceros rhinoceros silvestris
GAAAGAGACAGCAGGCATAGGAGAAAGCAGAAAGGAATCCGAAACACTCACCCAGCACCTTTAAAGCATTTTCACAAAGATAAACGGTCACGGGACATTCGGATTTTGGGATGGTCCCCAAAACGTCCCCCCATAAGTTCTGCCTGCAGGACTTCAACCCGAGGGCAGGCAGTGTGCAGCAGGAGATGAGACGCTGCAGTCTTTGGATAAGGAGCTGCTTTATTACAGTCAGCAAACACTGTCCATGGCCCTCTTGGATAGTAATCTTCTGACCTTAATCCCTAACTCATATGAAGAAGTCAACTCCGGTAAAACTGCTCTCTGAGCTGGGACAGGAAAATGAAGAAAAGTCTGTAAGTCTACTTCTGTGGAACAGGGAATAATGAGCAGGAACTTACCATTCATTAATACTGTTCGTTAACATTTTCTAAACATATGAAACAAACCCATCTTTTTGTTAAATAAGCCCATTTTCAGCATTTAAGAAAAAATTTAGTAACATTCCTTCCAAATAGAAACCTCACCTATTTCACAGACAGACAACAAAAGCTCATCAAGGTGCGAGAAACCAGCCAAACCTAAGAAATACCCAGCAGAGGAAGAGAAGGGAATTCAAGTCTCTTGTTTTTTGCTTACACCTAACTACAAGCAGGAACAGCCATGGGACACTGAGTTTCTGTGACATTTAACTGCACTCAGAAAAATGGTCTTTCCCAAGTTTTGCTGCCAGTAGAATAGGGCAATAACTTCTGTGAAACAGCACTTTTAACACAGTGGGCTTGGCTGGTTGGATGTTTCTTGAATGCTGAAAATATGCTGGGCACAGGGCAACAAGAAGCATCTGTGCGCAACACCACAACTTTCCCGGGTGCATCCAGTTCCCAGGCCTCCCATCACCACCGCCCATGACCACATCCCCGTCTATAGAGAGTTATCCTCACAACTCCCACATGAGGCAGGAAACGCTACTGATTAGAGAGACTCAGAAAGCCCGGTCACTGAGAGAAAGCACGGCTGAACGGGGAGCCAAGCATCAGGTTCCCCCATCTTTGGCCAACAGCCACTTCTTCGCCATTTATCTCTGCTTAAACACAGCTGGAGTATCGCCTCTTGCCTCCTCTGAAATATATTCATGATCCTTCTTCTTTTCAATCTTTACTGTTCTTTGTAGGTTAGCTTCTGCCAACTTACCTTTCCGGGTGCAAAGAGGCTGCAGGACTTTCTTTATGCCCTCATCTTAAGAACAAGTTGCAAAGCAGAAGACATTTCAAAGATGTTCAAGTAATCAGGACACTTAAGCTAGGTAAGATAGGTCTGAGGGTCCTTCTTCAGCAGCCGTGTCAACACCTGAAAGGTAGCGCTCTGCTGCCGCCTTGACTGAATTTGCCCTGTGCAGCCAATTAAGCACTAATCTGACAATGACTGTAGTCCCAGGCAAAGGAGACTCTGAAGGGACAAGACACACCACGTGTACCTGGAGGTGAAACAGCGCTGCTTGTGACAAGGCTGTGACTTCAGGCAAAATAAACTCATATAATGGCCAGATGAAAAATTATGTAAATTTTTAAAGGCATGAGTAAGTGTAGTTTTCAGCCTATCCTGGTTACTCCCTATTTTTGTTTAAATGCTAGGTGTGCGCCTTGTCAAATCTTTACTTGAGCTTCACGTATTTTAAAAAGCCATGTCAGGGTGCAGTTCTGAAACTCTCCTGCCTTGTTTTGACTGATGCATTACTGAACAAGCAGTCTACAAAAGTTTTAAAAAAAACCACAGTGCTTGCACAGTCTGCAGCATTACAAATACGATGCACATTTGGATAAAGAACAACTATCATCAGGAAGTTAGCCCTTAACCAGGTAAAGACAGGTGGGCAGTAAACATTCCGGTCTGACGGCCACAGCAGATGGCTAGAGAAGACCCTAAGGGCAAGGCAGGCCTGAATAAAAGGTACCACCAACACCACCTCTGAAAGAAGTTGAAGGTGTAACTTCCCCTGAAACTTCCTTGGTTCTAACACCCACGGGAGAGCAGTTTTGCAGCTCCTTCTCAGCTCTTCTTGTTTGCTGGCAGCTTCCAAATGCTGTTCTGCCTCTGACAAATCTGACACTTAAGCGCATGATGCAGTGTGTGAAGCAGCTGCTTTGGCATTTTGATGGCCACCACAAAGTAACTAAAGGACTTTGATGTGTTGGAAAAAGCAAAGATTTCAGGTAAGCAACCTGACTTCCACACTGCCAAAGAAGAGGTGATAAGTTACATATTAGTAGGTGCTTCTCAGCTCGTAACTTTTGCTCTCTGTCACTCACATTGTTACACACAACAAAATACTCAAACACCAGCAGACGCTCAGCTAGTTTCATTTGTTTAATAAAGTCTTCTCTGTTTTTAAAAAAGTTTACAAGACAGATGTATTCCACGTGATAAATGACTAGTGGCAGATATTCCCTTTTAATAACTTAATCCATGCAGAAAGACTGGACTGCCTAACGCGGTGTAACATAGCAGCTGAACAATATACCAAAATATACACAGAGCTACGCGCTGGCGTGGAAACAGGGAGCACATGACACCATAGAGTGAGAATCAAAATACAAGCCTGCTTGGATAATCTTCAGAATTCAAGTGTAAGTTTCAGTAAAAACCCTGATATGTCTTTGAAATGGAGTTTATGTACTGATAGCGAATGTTCTGCTACAGCCTGCCTATAGTCACCCTTCATTCAGCGCTCAATGTGAAAACACATACACAAAAATGTTACAAGTCCTTTTTACTACTGATACGGATACACACTAACGACTGAATCTGACAGCATTGCTTTGGTTGTTTCAATACAGAATGATACAGGTTTCTCACGTCATAGCTCTGTTTTCCCATTTTCCATTCTTTTCCAAAGTTGTGGACGAGTGGTGCTGAGGTGAATGTGTCTTTTTTCAAGAATTCAGCGTAGCTTTTGTATGAGAAACTGTGGAAGGCAAACAGACAGAAACATTACTACAGGTAGAGTAGAAATACAGTAGGATTCCTTCAAATCCCATAGAGAAAAGTATCTTTACTTATTGTAACAGCATAAAAATTAATGCTAGGTTATACTGTATTTTAGAAATGTTCATCTCCCTAGAAATTCAAATGCTATTGGAAAGGTCAGACTGACCAAAGCACCCTAGAAGGACTGCAAACTCCTGCTCTCTGAAACGTTCTTATTCCAACACACAACCCAGGAAGGGGTGGGGAAATCCTGAATCCCTGTAGCATAGCAGCAAGGCCAACATTTGCTGAGAAATAGTACATCCTCACTTTATTTTCTAAGAAAACGTTCTTCCCAACATGCCTGCTCATCTCCAGTATTAAAACAGGAAGGTGCACGAGCAGAAAACGGAAGA
>NW_010430597.1:3958-5844 GCF_000710305.1 Buceros rhinoceros silvestris
CGAAGAGAAAACGAGAGACGCAAAAATTCGGTTTTTTCCAGCCATTGTATGATCTGACAACCCACTTTTGTGGATTGTCTGCAACTGAACTGAACTGAACTGCAACTGAATTAATGAATGGAACCATTTCAGTCTTGAAACTGCTCTCCATGAGGCCAGGGGAAAAAAGCCTGCAGATGCGGAAGTTTCTTTGATCCCTTTTCCAGGTCAATCCAAAACAAATTAGCATATTTCCAGAAATCTATTCAATGCCTTATGCAAATTCATCTACATTAGTACCACACAGGTAACATGAACTTCTACAAAACAGAAATCATCCTCCCATGTCTGACCACCAGGGAAATTAATGGATTTGGAAAGAAAAAAAAAAGGTGCAACTTTCTAAGCAATGTGTGCTACTGAATTGTATAAATCACAAGCCAGGCTGAACTCTAGGGACAGGAAAATGAGAGAAAGGTTAGACCTGAACTTCGCAAAGACGTTAATAATTAAACTGCATAGCCAGCTCTGGGCTTCAGTGGACAGATGAGGGAAACAACACTTTCTTAATAGCTTGGACATGACTGAAAGTTCAAAATCAGCAATGTAGCTTCAGGAGGGGATGGGGGAAGGAAGGCAAGGCAAGCTGTGTCCTGAAGACTTAAAACTGGCTGGAAGAGTATGATAAATACATGTCTACACATGTAGATAATCCATGACAAGGGATTTGGGTCTACAGTCAGTCTAATTCCACTCACTCATGTCCAGGCATGTCCTGCAGGTCAAGTGCCTGAAGGAAGAAAAAATCCAGGTTCTCATACTGAATTCAAGCAGCAAGTCTGGGTCTCACTGCCTGGCCTCATGAGATGGTGAAGGTATATGAAATAGCCTGTTACCAAATGATCCTGAGAAATAACAAACTGAGGAAGGAGGAGTAGGAACCATGATAAGAAGTTGCAGTTCTGGCCTGTCTCTGACTTCCAAAATGTTTTGCACTTCCACTGCTGGGTACTATGTGTTATCTGGGTATTACAAACGGTGGGGGCTGTTCCAGAGTGACCTGCCTGCTAGGTAAAGACAGAGAGAGAAACACAATCGTGTATCTTCACTCTGAAGACTACCAAGTAGGATTCTGAATTAAGTCACTGCTGTGTTACAGGACCAAAATATCAGATTTCCTGAGTCAACCTGGAAAAGGTCATGGCTGGGCCAGACTCACAGATACACACCCCCAGCCAAGCACACTGTTGGGAACAGGTGTTCACCCACTCCTACATTCTGGTGTGCCAGCTGCAGATTGAAGAGGAAGTTACCCACCAGCATGATCATCAGAATTTCACCTTTTAGCACTTCTAAGGCACTTTGCATGTGGTGCTTCAGCAGAGCACCCAGGGTTAGAGACTGTCAAGCAGGAAAGGACAGCTTTACAAAGGAGTGGAAAAGCCAAACCTTACACCTGCTTTGGATGACCTAAGGCTCTCTTTCCGAAGACACATCTCCTTCTGCTCCACTGCTTGCACTGGGGTCATCCTTGTTACGGGGGGCATTTCTTTCTCTGCTTGACTCAGAGGGCACCTTGGTTCTGGTCTTCTCTTTTCTTTGTTGCTGCTTTTCAAGTTTTGTCAGCTATTCACAAAGTAGGGAGAGAGAGAAAACACTTCATGGAATAAAACAATTCCGGAAGAAATTAAAAAATCATAAAGCTAAGCATTTGTATAAAACTTATACATGTATCAATAAAACAGAAAAGAAAAAAAAAGCCCAAAAAAGAAATCTGGAAAAGACAGTGAAGTATCATCACATGCTAACTTGACCACTCCTTGGGTGAAAGAGAAGTGCACATATTCACAGGACTACCCTCAGTTTTTCAGTGTTCATTCTCCACCCAATACACTCTGCGAACATGG
>NW_010430597.1:5951-7960 GCF_000710305.1 Buceros rhinoceros silvestris
AAAGAGTAAAACGCATGGACCAAAACGGGGAGCTGGATTCCACCAAACTCCTATTTTGGGTCTTAATTGGTAGTTTTGTAGTTCCAAAGTTGATGACAACAGATGTATCCCAAGTTCAGCCAAACAGCAAACAAGAATAAATATATTTTATTCTTTATCCAGAGAAAGAGATATACGAGCCTTAGCATCACCTAGGATATAGAATAACCGTTTCAAATCAGCTTGGATAAAACACTCGGCTAGCATTCCCTGCCACCTTTCCGTTGAAATGCTTTCAACGCTACTAAGAGTCAAACTAAATTGCAAGTATCTTGTCACTTCTACATCTTATTCCCATTTTGCAGAGAAGCAGGGTGCAGTAAGTTTGGGGGACACTACGTATTGATAGCTACTTAAATCACTACATTTTGTGAAGTTTATCTGTTTGGATAATTTCTGTAATCTACTGATTTTCTCTACTGCTTCCATGATTTCCCCAAGATAAAGCATACTCCTCATACATCATCATTTCATGGCCAGACAATCTCTTCTGAGGTGAAATCTTCATAGAATAAGACAGATTATGTGTGTTTGTTATGAATTAGATGGGCTCATGGAAGATGCGTATCAAGACGTATATCTGAGCTCCAAGCCAGTGAGAGCTCAGAGCACAGACTGCAGCGCCTTAGGAGGATGCACAACACCCCCCTATACATTACCACACATAACACACCCTCCTTGAACACCTGCACACGTGGACTCCTAGCCTAATACAGAATACTCTTAGCTGGCTATTTCAAAACTAAAACCAGTTTATTTTTACTATGTGAATGGCAGAGTATGATGTATCTGTTTGTCTAGCATGAACAGTCCTCAAGTCATGTGCATAGACGTAACAAACATGTTGGGCATGATACAGGCAGTATTTTAACTCCCACGTCTGCTAGCAGACATAGTACTCTTCTGCCCACAAGTGTATATACATAGCACACGAATGTTAAAGGTAATCAAGAAAGTGAGTGCATCTGCAGAAAGGGAAGCAAAAGTTTGGGAGCCCCTAGTATTAAAGGTACTCAGCCTTAATTAATAATACTCCCATGGTGAACATGCAGTTGGGTTTTATTTTGCAAATGGTATTGGGGTCATCCAGCTGCTGAAATCAGAATTGGGGTTTCAATTATCTTCACGCTACAAAAAGGTACCAGAAGAGGGAAGGCACACCACAGGCTGCAGAGACCTGAAAGCATAGTTGCTAGGTTTCAAAATAAAGATTTGTACACATTTAAATAACTACATGAGCAGCCAGCACATATTCATCACCCCTCATTGGCCCTTAACCTAGCAGTCAGTAACTGCAAAGTACCCCCAACACAAAACCACAGTCAAACTTCCTCCAACAAACTTATGAACAGCTCTTGCAATCTACACCCTTTCTTTTACTGCAGCATCGAGGCTCCTAGCAGTGACTCTTTTTCGACAATAATGAAGCCCAAAGAGATTTCCATTATCTCAACGTTCTGTAACTCATAACTCCATGGAACTTCATTGTTTCTGTAAATAACGTGATTACTGAACAGCATGATATCCCCTCTTCTCTAACTAGTGTTTCTTTTTACTTGAAAGAAGAAAAAGCCTAAGACACATGACGATAGTTTAAATTGAGTTACCTTTATCTCTGAAAAGGCTGTGAGCTGACCAAATAAAGCTAACCCTGCATTGAAAAAGAATAGTGTATTCACTGTGAACCTTGTGTTATGCAATACATAATCCACATCTATAATGTATATTCGTTCATATATAATTTACATATAGAGGCAGAAATGGCTCAATATATGATAGCGTGTCATATTACCATTTCAAACATGCCTATACTGGCCATTTTTCAACATGGTCTTGGGGGCAAATAGCATTCTCACTAAGACTTCCATAAATACAGGTATATATTATTTATTTATATTATATATCAATAATATTATTTCTAAAATGAAATCTTAATTAATAAAATATTATTTCTAAATCTAGTTATATTT
>NW_010430598.1:0-356 GCF_000710305.1 Buceros rhinoceros silvestris
TGGCCCCCAGCCTGCCCACGGCGGGGCTTTTGAGAGTAGTAAAAGAGTAAGTATGTAAAAGCTTTTATTATGGATTTAATTACATTTTCTTAGATTGTGGTAGTAAAGGTTACAGTTAACCGTTGGGGTTTTTTTGTTTTGTTTTGTTCTAAATTTATTGGTTTCCCCTTATTTATTCTTTCCTTACCGGCCCCTCAATGGCAGTGCCTTTAAGTCCCCCGGTTAATGGAAGGCAATGACACTAATGCTAGATTTTGCAGAGTAAAGCCCCATAACACTAACCATTGTTGGGTGATTTAAGTAGCTCAGTGGCAATAGGTCACTAAAATAGCATCCTTCTCCCACGGGCGCGACCC
>NW_010430598.1:519-5356 GCF_000710305.1 Buceros rhinoceros silvestris
GCTGCCTGCCAGGGTGGGACCTGCAGAGCCCTTGTTTACCGTGACGGCTCCAGCAGGACAAGGCAGGAGCTGGGCTCTTTTGGGGTTTGGTTTTTGTTTTGTTTTGTTTTGCTGGGGATAATTGAACTCGGGATCAGCGAGGCCCCAGGACTTTAAAAACCCAAGCCTGAAGGATTGTGCCCATCCTCAAAGTTTCAAAATAAACCTTTTTTAATCATTAGCTTTTCAAACATTTGCATGTTTAAATTTTCAAATGTTTGTCAGAGCCCGGAAAGATTTAAAACACAGCTGTTGCGTGATGCGGCTGGGAAAACTCCCTCTGATTAAGAGGAAAAAAAAAAAAAAAAAACCAACCCGAAGACCGTCTGTGGTTTGATAGCAGAAATCCAGGTCCTTGGGTAATCCTGACCTATTTCTGTGGAGCTGTTTTCTTGCAGCCACACCACCTTGGCAGCCAGGTGCCCCAGTCCGAACTGTGCCATTCTCCCACAAGAGTATGTCTGCAGAAAGCTTTCAGAAGGTTCTTTAAGGAAAACAGGGTGTGAAGTAGCCACCACATCCAAATAAAGTACCTTAGCAGCAGCAGGTAGATTTTATAAGGACAAACTGGTATTTTCTTACGGAAAATAAACTTGTTGAGCAAATCCACAGCAGTGTAACTTGATAAAAATTATAATTTAATCATGCACGAGCTAATTACTTGCACAGAAACTTTTAAAGGCAAATCAGCAAGCAGCCAGATTTGTATAGGGACTAGGAGGGAAATGATCAAAAAATGAACGTAAAATAAGACTTCCTGTAAGAAGGTCCATAATTCAACATTATTTGACTCCACTGTCAGGGAAAACGTTGAAGGATAGTAAACTGATACTAGAGTCTCAGTCATTTTTGTTACAGCCTTAAATGTTTGCAACTGTGGCGTTTTAGATGGCCCTTCTTGGGTGATAGTCTATCATATATATATATGTATATAATAAAGCAACACTTCTATTTATGTTGCCATAGATTTTTTTTTTTAATGTGCACAGTGCAGAGTTTCTCTAAACAAAATGCGGATAGACAGCAGCTTTTTTTTCTAAATGGAAACATTCCTTAAATTGTATTATTTACAAGGAAAGAATCGTAAACGGGAGCACAATATCCAGCGTACCTGAAGGCAGATGGGTTGTTTAGGGTGTGGATCGGTTATCACTACACTAACTTTCCCAAACACTTTGAATATATTGGATATACCTTGCAACCATACAGAAAATAACGCCTCGGGGAAAAATGCTGAGAAATGCTATTTTACTTGGGGACTTCTTCGCAGGTATTTTCAAATTGTGTTACTTCTTCGCAGGTATTTTCAAATCGTGTTTGGTTTTCAGCGGGGGAGCTAAGAATATTACTGCCTTCAGTGTATGTACTGCCATGCTGGCGGAACAGGCAGCGCAGTAATAGAGGGAGCGCAGAGGGCGCGAGGTAGAATTTGTTTCTGCATAATAAAGGAGTTACAGCCAAGTAGGGCTCTGAGGAGAAGCGATAAACCAAAGTTTAAAAGACTCAAAATTAAATTTTCTTCCTCTGACTTTTTGCCACCCTGAGACAGTGAGTCCCGTTTTTGTTTGGTTTTGGGTAGTTCTTTTTTGCTGTGATATTTAGGAGCTGTTACCATGCCAGAGTTTGGCAGACTATTTAATGTAGAGATCCAACACATTAATTTATATTCCGGGGCTGTTGTCATCTGAAACGCTGTGGTGGAAAGTGTATTAGCAAAATAAAGTTTTCTTTGCTCTTTATTTCTTTGAGCGAGTAAATATATTCTTAAGTAGGTATGAGATGATTGAATATAGTTTCCTTAATTTATGATTTCAATTCAAGAATCTTTGCTACTTTGGGTTCGTTTGGTTTTTTAAACCATTCAAGAGCCTAAATGTATCCGTCCTTACCGCTGGGTGTAATATTCGATGCTTTCCTGAAGTTGTATGCTCAGGTCTAACTTCATGTAAAGATTTGCAAACCGAAGTTCCCTTTTGTTACCAAACACGGTTTAATTTCCTAATTTTTTCCGTCCTTTTCAATTATCAAACCCAACAGAGTTGAGTTTAAACCCAGGTAACCCTGGAACTCATCTGAAATGTTTGCGAGCGTATCCCGAGGCGTCCCCGTAAGCGGGAGCTCGCGGCCTCTTTGCGTTAGGCACCACAGATTGCAAGCCTCCAAGTTGCCCCAAAATAACAAGGAAGTTGTGAAGAAACGAGTTTTGCCTTAAGCTCAACCTTTACGGCTGAGGGTTTGAGTCTTCCCTGCCTGCTCGTTCGCAGGTAGCAATAAAGGTAATGGGCTCTGCGCACGGAAGGGTTACTGCAGCCCGGAGTGGGCGACGTTAGCGCTTTAACAAATCAGATTAGCTCACGCACGATGAAAAATGAGTGAGCGTAGGTTGTGCTGATAAATACTGCTTTAAAAAGAGCAAAAATCCGGCGCAGCCTCTTTAAATTAGAAAATCTTTGTTTTGGTTTGGTTTGCATTTCTGCGTTTGGGGTTTTTTGGTCACATGAGCGTGCAGTTAGGAGCTATCTTGTGTAATCTAAACAAATGTAAGAAAATAAAGAGGAGGATTGTTTCTGGTCGTGAAAATTTTTGGGAGGTTTCTGGAATTATTTCCTGGCAGAGGTGATGTGGGAGAAGGAGAGACCAGGGTGCACTGCAGTGGCACCTCGGCATGTTATGTCCCTCTCCCAGTGTTTGGTTGCTCGGCGCTGGGTTTGACTTTCATGGCAAGTTTGGAAATCATTGTTTATGTTCGTGTGTTTTCCTGCAGTCACAGCAATATTTGGAGAGGGTAACGCTTAACAGAGCGTGCATTTTGTGTTTTGCCGTGTTTGAGTGTGTTTCTGTCCCTGACTGATGGCCCCGTACCTAACGCACTGCCGATATTCTGTAACGCGGCTTAAAGACACCTTGCCAACAGTTGGTTCGGCTCTTCCTTGGCGTGCTTGGTGTGCTTGCCTTTTCCCTTCTACTACCTTCAAAAGGAAAAAAAGAAAAAATAAAGAGTTGTAACCCAGCCTCGCAGCATAGGTCCCTGCAGACCAGCGTCCTCGGGACTCCTTTTTTTAATTTAGGTGAGACCCCTGGAGCCCCTGTCTGTCGGTGGTGGGGATCTGGTTAGTGAGGGGGCAGCTGGTGTGGGGGTTCCCATTGCTTCCACATCGCCACATCGAGTTGCCTCTCTGGTCGTTGCTGTCGTGGCTTCATTTGTTTATTTTGGGGTGCATATAACGGCGAGATATAGAGCGACGCGGAGATTTCAGGCTTAGGTGGGTCCTTGTATGTACGAAAGCGATAGTGCAGGCGGTGAGTAGTTCCGCGGGGTTACTGGATATTGGAAAAGGGGGTTTGAAATTCATTGGTAGGTGTCTGGGCAAATGTGGAAAGGTTAGACATTGATCAATTTAAAAAAAAATAAAAAAATCCGAGTTTGTCCTGAAAGCAAAGGGCCTGTTTACAATTTAAAAAACAGAAGAGATTTAGAAGTTGTAATGCAGGAGCTGCCACGTCCTTGCTAACTTGCAAGGCGTGGGGAAGGTGGGCTGGGAAGAAATGGATCTGTGGCCAAATTCGGCCGTTCTTTTGCAGGCAGTGGGACAGACTGCCGGAAATCATGGTGGCTTCTTGTTTTGCAAGCGTCTTCATATCCAGGCCAGGCGCCCTGTTGAGGAAATGTTGGGTTTTTTCCCCATCAGAGGTTATACGTTAGTCATCCATGAGTTTTGGGGATCAATAAAGGGATAACTGTGAAAGGCAACAGCCCGTAATGCGCGGGAGCGAGATGGGTTGATCTAATGGTTCCCGCCTGGCCTCAGAACTCGATGAATCTCTGGGTTTGTCCACACAAGGACACTCAGGAGAGGTAAGACAAATTGATTGGGTGTAAAATTAAAGTGCATTAGTTAAAGTGCATTGCACTATTGTGTGGATGCTCTCATTCAGAAGTAAAGTGGCCTTAGTTCACTTCAGCCTAATCCCCTTTGGAGTAGGCCACTTTTCTTTTGAATGAGAACATCCACATTAACTTTTAGTTAATTCGTCTTTCTCGAGCGTCCTGGCGGCCTGGTGCCCGCTGCTCTGGAGAGGTTCGGCCGGCCAGGCGCTGGCTCCCCGCGAGCTTTAGGTAAGCTTTTCATTAGGCACTTAAGCGCTGGCGTTCGTCATCACCCTGACTCTGCACCCTCCTCTCGCTCCTGCTCCTGCCGCTCAAGAGCAATATTGTTTTTAACACTGCCTGGGAAAATACTGGACAGCTTTATGGTGCCAGGAATTCGGGGGTGGATTCGGCCAAGGTGGTACGGCCAAGGGCTGAGCCAGGCTGTGAGGCGGGGGGAGAGCTGCCTGCACCCTGCCCAGGGGATGGGCCTGTGCCGTGGCCGTCCTGTTACTCGGGTGAACATGGCATGCGGCTCCCCCAGGTATCAGTCCTCCTCCCAGTAACCTGAGCATTTTGTTTTGTGATGGTGGTTTGCTGTCCTGACGCGCTCCCCGCGTAGATGGTCACTTTGACATCCGCCGATAAGCAGGTTTTTAAAAAGACAGCAAGGAAATCCAGATTAACCCCTTTCAGCTGATATTTCCAACCATAAAATCAAGGATTGAAAATTAACTTGTCGGAGAACTAATTCATCTGGCAAAAAAAACCCCAACCAAAATCAAAACCCTGAAGCACAAGCTGGTAAGATAGTTTTGGAAGCTGTTCTTGCTTGCGTTTTTGTTAGAGGTGGTTTTGGGTGTCTTTTAGAGCTTGTAAGTACCTTATTTACTTTTTACTGGCTAAGCCCCGGGTGGCAAAGACGGGCCG
>NW_010430598.1:5403-13288 GCF_000710305.1 Buceros rhinoceros silvestris
CTTATTTTCTTTTTACTGGCTAGGCCGTGTGTGCAAATGCTGCGCCGTGTCAGACTCCTGCCGTGGCCCGTTCCGTTCATAATAACACTTACAAGGCTTCTTGCATTAGTAAGCAGTTTGCTATTGGAGCCTTTCCTAGAAATACAGAGTTCTATTTCACCAAAGTATTGTCTTTCCTCTTCAATCAGGGCCGAGGTGAGCTGTTTTCTCAAGGGCTCTCCAGCATCTATATGATATTCCCACTTGGGCAGATGATCTCCAAAACTGCATTACTTACTCCTCCGCTCTGAAGGGCCATCACAGTAAATTAAAATTCTCGTATTAGCGTCACAGAGCTTTGAATTTGGCCAGCTAATTTGGTTTGCAGTTTGGCTTTTTTTTTTTCCTGTAATATAAAGCAGGTATGCATCCAGACCCTCTTGGCTGAAATAAACAGGGCAACAATAAGAGGGGTAATTCTTCATGTGCTTTAAAGAACTGCCCGTTTTAACTCTGCAGTTAAAATACTGACCGGGAGTACAGCAACAGCTGATGCCATCACAGGCAGTGTACTGTAGTCAAACAGCTGGACAAAATGAAAAGCTGCGGCATTAATCCTGCCATTCACAGTTTAGTGAAGTTTTTCAAGCTTCTCTCATATGGGCATGGCATCAATGCCTAATTATGCCTCCATTAGGGTTACTGGGTCCTTACTGCAGAAAATCATTGTATTTAAAATTTGGAAAGCTGTGCCGATGTAATCTAAGATTCTTGCAGCTGGCGCGTGTTCAGGGCAGGCAGACTTCACCTTGGAGTTTCCTTTTCATTCGTTTGGTCTTTAGGTTTTGGTCTGGTTTTGTTGTTACCGAGAGGGTCAGATCATCGCTGGTGTTTTTGATGCTGGCTTTAAAATAGCTCCATTTAAGGCTGGGTAGCTCTCGGGAGGAGCAGATTATAAACTCCACGGCTTTGTCTGTCCCGTTTGCTGGGGTGCGGGGCTATGGCCGTCTGTGCAGATAGCGATGGTAGAGACGAACGTCCGAAGACAGGCACAGAGAGATTTCACTCCACCCTGCGCTGAACCAGGGCAAGCTCTGTCAGGGCAAGCTGTGGTTTATCCATGGACAGGAGAGTCTTGGGCCCTCGCTTGGCTGTCCGTGTGCTACCCGTCACCTGGGGGTGGACTGTGCAGAGATGTCCCTGGTCTCAGCAGCCCGAGGTGCCTGCTCTTGCGTGCGCAGTGGCTGAGACTCGGCTTAATCCAGTGGGCTAAGTACTGAGTGTGGCCAGCCCCTTGCTGGAAACCCTCCTGGAGGGACACAAATGCCATAGATTCAGTAGGTGGCACTTAGGTTTTAGACTTGAGCCAGTGCGGAGGACCCCTCTGCTCCTTGGGATGCAGGCACAGGGATGTGCCGTGCCACTGTGGCCTTGGCTGCTGAGCTCCCCCGCTTGCCCCTGCACCGTGGAGCTGCCTTCTGTAGGTGGAGTTGGACAGGTTTTTTTACGAGAGGAGTGTCCCTGTGGCTTGGAATTCTTAAAATTTCTCCTGCATACTGTTGTGCAGTGTTATGGGGGAGTAGCTCCACCGCATCCTGGACACAGCTGCGCTCTGGTGGTGGGTACAGCTGAGTCACCACGAGGTCATTTGAAGTCACAACTTGGCGCTCTGCTTCACTCGTGCTCATGCTGGCTTTTTGGGCAGCGCTCGAAACGAGCAGGAGCTCTGTGGCTGAGTGGTGCCACTGGACACCACTGCGGTGGGAGGGTGACGGTGATGGGAAGAGAAGCCTTTCAAGCACTTGGACTAGTTGTGGCAGGCAGCTTCCTGGTGCTGCCCGCTGTTTGCATGGATGTTGGGAAGAGGTGCCCAGTGTTCGCAGGGGTGCTCGGGAAAGGGGTGCCCAGAGCACACTGGCCATGCTGGAGGCAGTGTGGCCGCTGTTCCTTCCTTCGCCTCTCTCTGCGCGGTGGGTTTTGCAGCTGTTTTACCCTGGGGGGCTCCTGGCCTTCCTCCCTGTTGCACAAAGCAGTTTTATGAGCGAGGCTTCCACCTACTAGAAGAGCATCGTCATGCTTTTCCCGTGTCCCTGAGGTCTGTGGCAGTGCTTTGTGGCACAGTGTGTAGAAAGAGGATGGTGTGTATGAATGTGACTTACTACATTCTTATAACCCCTGTAAAGGATCTCTTTTTTACTGTTACTTTTCCTTAAAGCCGGAATGAGGGATGCACATGACTCCTACGTGCAGGGAGGATTAATTTTGTTCTTAAATGCACGTGTGCGCGTCAAGCTGGGGTTTGTTCCACAGTGACAAGTGTTTGAGAGATCCTTTGGGTGAGAACTGGTACAGTGACACTGGAGGGGCAGGAGTGAGGAATGTCGCTGCGCTGACGGCACGAGGCGGAGGGGAGATGCGGGTGCTCTTCCCAGGTCTGTCGCTGAGGTTCTGGAGTGAGACGATTAGTTGCTTATGAGCTGAGATATTTTTTTAATTCTTCTGCCTTCTCATCAGGTGAGGTTGATACCTTAATTTATATGTCATATAGTGATAGCAAGGTACAGGAGATGTATTAGAATAAGAAGTGATATGTTGAAACTAATTGATTGTTTCACTCTGTGAATAGTTTAAAGAAAAGAGTGTGAAGAAAGCAAAGCATTTCTGTTTGGTGTCACGGGGAAGCACTCTGCTGAATCAAAAGGCTGATGGTGAAAGTTGCTTTTGGTGGCTTTGTGCTTTGGTTTTGGCCCCTTCTGTTACCTTCTGCATAATTACCACATTTAAAATGTATTTAAAGGAGGAAGGGGGTAAGTGAAGTACCGGATGGAGTAAGCAGCAGTGCTGTCAGTAAATTCTGCAAAAGGAGCAGTGCTGTGGGGTTGACTGGAAGCGTTTGTGGGGTGGTCTGCCCATCCCGAGGTCTGCTCGTGGTCTCTCATCCCAGGTCCATGCGGGGCCATGCCTTGAGCCCCGTGCTGCTACGAGCTGTGCTTGGTACTACTCCAGAACCTCCTTGGGAGGCCCAGCGAGGCCATGGGGACTTCGCAGCCCAACTTTTTTGGATGACTCTGGCAACCAGTCGTGCTTCCAAGCCATCCCTCAATGAGCGGGTGGAGGCATCAGAGAGCCACGGCCACCTCAGCCTGGCGAACCACCCCTGGAGCTCACCACCCTCCAGCTCCTGCAGCCTGGGCTCGGTGTGTTTTGTGGCCACCGGCTGGCTGGTGTGTGGCTCGCAGAGCCAGGCTGCTTGGCCGCTTCTGCCTTGCTGCAGATTCGGCTTGTTGTGAAATGGTAGAAAGTGGAGGAGCTGATCTGCGGAAGGGTTTGGCCATGAGCACTGGAAAATGTGAATCACGGGGATTCCAGTTTTAAGCCTTCTGGAGATAACGGGCAGCACGTACCGGAGTGCGTGACTTGCAGAGAGCCTTAAAAAACAAGGCGGCGCCCTCGAGATTAAGCAAATGTTTTATAATCAGGAACACATTTTATAGCCAGCGCGGCCTTTTCAGGTATTGCATCCATTCAGATGGAGAGGTGTAGCTGGAGTGGAGCTAATTATACCGCAATTTAATTTTGGTGTTGAACAACGCTGCAAGGCGAGCAGGCTCTTGAATCCTGCCAACAATGTGGCGTAATCAGAACACCCTGACTCCGAATGGTGCCTGTTGTCAGTTAGCTAAAACGACCATTTGATAGTTGTGATATACACTCGTGATGTTTGCTCGCGATGGAGCTGAAATGAAGTATGGCTGTTGTGGAGCGAGGGCTGCGCTTGTGCCTTCCCTCCCCTTGGTTGGCTGATGGGATTCGGGGAGTTGGAGCCTGCGTTTAAGTGCATGGAAAAAATTCTGCTGCGGGTGCCTCAGTGGGTCAATTTTGTCTTCTCAAGAGATAACACCCCCAAAAAATCTGTGAGGGGAATGCACGGAGAGGTGGGCTTTGCTTAAGCCCTCACTCTTGGCCCAATCTCTGATGCTCAGGGTGAAGCGCAGATCTCTCCCAAACCCTGGCTCCCGCCGAGGCTGCCTGCTGGACCGCAGCAGGGGAGAAGGGAGAGGCGTGGGAGGGGTTGAGGGCTCCCTGTCACCCCAAATCTGCCTGGGCAGGTCAGGTTCGGGACCTCAGCCCACCAGCTGACAGCCTGTGCTCTCAGTCAGACGTGGGGATATGGCACATCCCCTTCTAAATGACTTTTAACACGTAAACGCAATAAAAGGAAGGGGCGGCAGACACTCATTTTCTGGCTAAGTGGCGAGGCATTTTTCCTGTTTACACCTTTGGAGGAATCATTACATGAAATATTGAACAGGAAACTCTTATTTGTCTCTGAAGGCCTTTTTCCTGGTCTAGAAAGACACAGAAAACACTCCAGTCCTATTATACTCAGTTGGAGCCAAGGAGGACCAGCACACCTCAAGGCCTTGCGCACCAGCCCTCAGGGCATAGCGGTGTCATTTGGGGCTGACTTTGTGCATGTTTCTATGCGATATTAGACTTAAAAACATCTCCATGGAGCAGTGATTTTATCTCCCCTGACCGCGAAGCTGTGTTTCCTTGTGTTGGGGAAGGGATGGGGATTAACGCTATCTAGCGATACGGCCCTTATCAAAGGGAGGAGGCAGGTTTACCATGCGGGGCTGCTCTAAATAGAAAGTACTAGTCAATGTTTGTTGTGTGGGAGACAAAAACCCTGCATCACCATCAGCTGGCTTAGTTAACCTGGCCGAGCAGGCAGTGTTTACTCTTGAGCTGAGGCAAACAAGTGAGGAATGGAGTAAGGCAAATCAAACGTAAGGCATGCTGTGGTTGAGACCATCGCTGCTCAGGCCTCATCGCGGCCGGGGTGTCCAGCAACCAGCAAAGCAAGAAGCAAAACGTGAGGTCGAACTGCCCCAAATTGGTTGCTTCTGTTATTGCCAGAGGTGGTTTTGGGTGGCTACGGAGTCCTCTCTTGCAGATAAAGTCCAGCTGCCCACGCAGTCCCCCGCAGAGGGTCTTTGGAGATGGTTCCCCAGGCACAGCAGATTTGATTTCAGAATGGGCAGAAGGTGGTGGGACTGTGCTTCTGGCAGAGCACAGGCTGGGGGGGCCCTGCGTAGCTCTGAACACGCACACCTCTGCGTGCGCACAAACACAAGCGGTTTTTTTTGGAAGTCTTGCCCCTGCAGAACTGCCGGACTCTGGTGCCTCCTGGAAGAGAAGAGCTCTGGGTTTTTTTCCCTTTCTTTTTAGCCTTTACGTCCCACCCAGTCTGATGATCTTCATTTCATTCTCCTTTATTTTTTGTGGTTTATACTTGCTGCTTCTAATTATTCTTTTTCCTTCGGAAAGTGCCGTCACCCTGTCCTTTTGCGCTCGTGTTTTCTTTTCCATTCAGCCTGTTTCTGACTCCTCCCTCTCCTCCTCCTCACCTTCCTCTTCTCTGTGCTCTGAAGGGTTCGGGGGGTTCAGAAAACTCTGTTCTATTAGAGATACCTATGTGGGTCTGCAGCCGGTGTCGTGCTGCACAAAGGTGTTAGCTCCTTCTCTGAACCTGGGGGGGTTCCGAAATAAATCGCGATAGCAGAGCTAATGGAGAGAGCTGGCGTTGTTTGGCGCACGTTGGTTTGGTGATCTTCGCTCCGTGCAGTGGTAGTTGTGCCTCTGGCCCCTTCAGGTAAAATCCCGGCCTTGGGAAAGACAGTGACAAAGGTCCTGTTTATTTCCAGTTTTCCACTGTTCATCGTACTCGCATTGATGCCCGCTCTCATTTCCCTTTAGGTGTTTGTCTCAGGGAACCATCCTGTGTTGCATACAGAAAGACAGCTTACATCCTAGTTTTCCTGCGCAGAAGAGTCGGAGAGGAGTCTTACCCTCGTTTGAAACAAGGGGAAACTAAAGATAGAAAGCTTATGGCTTTTCTGGGGCTAGGAAAGGAATCCAGGTCAGCGCCGAGACTTCCAAGCAGAAATTCTTCTGCTTTTCAGTTCAGCGGGCCCTGCCGCCTCTAACACTGCAAAGGTTTCCATCTGTGCCAGCGTCGCCCTCGCCGTGCCGCTTAGTTGCAGGCGGCGTTATCGCCTATCTGTCATTTCAACGACCTTGTTTCTGGAGGCTTGGAGCACCTCTTCTCCATCCGAACCTTAGGGTTGTGCCTTTGTTGTTGTTCTATTAAAAATAATTTGCCTCTGATTCAAAGTTGCGTGAAGCTGGTTATGGAGGAGTTACTGGCACTAAAACCTCTCTATTTTGCAGCATTTTGAGGTTCCTGCACGTATCATTTACTCTGACCCCCTTGGTTTTGGTGGTGGTGCGCGTGATGTCCTCGCTCGGCTTTGGCAAGCTGGGAGGTGGGATGGCTGCGTGCTGGCTGGCAGCCTCGCTTAGCCCCACAAGGAGATGCTCAGGTGACAAAGCCACGAGTGGGTCCTCTCAGAAAATCGGGGTAGTCATGACTGTGGATTTCAAGGTCCCAGAAAGTCTGCGCTTGATGGAGATTGGAATAAACAATGTACGTGTGTGGAATCTAGGAGATACATTGTATTTTTAACATTATCAAAGTATATTTTTAGACCTCCTTCCCAGTTCATATTTCTCAAGGTTTTCTTCCCAATTAAGAGAGAAGTCAAAAACTTTTATGCTGGCTGGGAATCAGGCTACCTGAGGATTATTTCTAGCCTTGCCCTCCAGAAGTGACGTGGGATAAGGCTTGTCTGTCTATCACATAGCTCCAGTGTCGGTGCTATGGATTGTGCACTGAAGGTATTGAGCAGCTGTATTGAATGTTTTGCCCAGGTGAGGCTGGGGACATCAGTACAGCCAACAGCCAGAGGGATAAACCGTGCAAACAGTAAATCCTTGCTAAATAGATGGATGAAGTTTGTAAGGCATGGGTGCGATGACTTTATGAAGCATCTCCCTTCTCCCTTTGAGTTCCTGCCTGTAGCGAGCACGAGCATTTCCTAATGTGGTGGGTTGCTACCCTCGAGAGCATTGGGGGAAGCTTTTTTAAAGGAAGGAGTTAAGAAAAATCTAAAGAACATTTCAAACATAACACATTACATTTTTGTTTGGTTTTTTTTTTTTTTACTAATGAATAAGTAATATTTAATTTAGGAAGAAAAAAAAGATAAAACTTCAGAAGGAAAACAATAAGCCCAAATTGCATTGACAAATTGCTGGCAGCAGCTTGGTTCCTCCAGGGCGAGGGGATGAGTGATTATACCTGCAGCCAATTCTCTCATAGCCTGGAGGAGCGGAGCTTCACCCAACAGGTAAAGGAATTATCCGTTCCCTGTCTCCAGTTGCTACACCAACACAAATGACCCCACAAGAGGGCTGTGCTCACAAAACTTCAGAGAAAATATATATCAAAAGATGCTGAGTACAATTTTTATCGCCAGTAATAGAAAGCAATTTCTTTTATTTACGTACTTATGGTCGAGCCTTTTGTTCCTTGGCCAGGACCTCTTTTTTTCCACCTTCCACGTGCTTGGTGCTCAAAAAAAAAAAAAAAATCCATTTTATTCTTTAATACAAGTAGAAGGCAACTGCTTCCCCCACTGTGCATTAGTGTTAACTCGACTCAAAGCCCAGCGGTTGTCGTATTGCGGTAATAAATGTATGTAATGTTATTTATATTGACTCTCCAATTTAGCCATTAACCAAATAATTTTGTCTGTAGCTTTTTTGTTTATTAAGGCTTGATGTTCACCGTGACACAAGTCAATAACTGCTTCAGAGGCCTCATCAAAGGTGGTCCTCCCTTTGACAGGGCCGTTGTGCTGGTACCTGCTGGGGCTCGCGCTTTTCAGCCCAGCACATCCCCCAAGTGGATGAAGCACCTGGTAATCGTCATGGGAGGCAATTGGTGCTTCTGGGGTTGTTTACCTATGCAAATGTTTTTGTTGTTCCCTCTCCTTTT
>NW_010430599.1:0-10926 GCF_000710305.1 Buceros rhinoceros silvestris
TAATCCATATATTAAATATCAATATTAAATATTAATATTTAATATCCCTCCTGCTGCTCCAGATCTATGCCCATACTGTATAGTGCTATGGTTCTCAATCTTATTTCCCCTTCTGTGTAGTTTTTTGCTTGTCTGGGAATGTAAGTATATACATTTATTTCCTCATTACATTTTTGCAGTTCTTCTTTGGTATCTCATGCTAAAAATGCATTAGATTAGATTGATAACAAAACCTAATAGGTTCTGGCAAAGGGAAAGTCTACTGCTAAAGTCCACTGTAGCTGGTATCTAGTAGATATAGGGGTTTTTTTCTGCTCAAGGTACAAATGATGTAGAAGCACTCACCATATCTTGACTCAGGTGAGGCTGGAAGAGTGAATGAAACCTACTCAGGGATCTGGAAGTCTAAACCTGGTGTAATCACAATGAGAGAAATGTTATAGGCTGGTCCAGACAAATAAATCACAGGAAAGAAATTAATTTATGTCACCTGAAGTTCCACCAATGCTTTATTTCACCTGAAGTTTGTAGTATGTGAAGAAGATTGCCTTGGTATATAATAGTATTTTCCAGAGTGTAGAGCATACTCTTTTGGTTCTTGATTTTCTTGTGCACACCCACAAAATATATGATTTGGAAGAAATTACATGGTCTAACAGAACTGGAAATCGAGAGGGTGGATTTTTTTTTTTTTGTAATAGAAAGTTCTTTTAATGCCATTAAAACAGAATCTGTGCTTACGTGCAAATTTTGGCTTTGAAAAGTAGGAGTGGATTTATGTCAACATAAGTGCTTTACATTCTCTCACAAACCTCTTTTGAAAATGTCATATGGTTTTATTAACTGCTTCTAAAGCAGATTGTTTGAAGACATTGTCTGACATAATATTTATAGGCAATACCTATAAACACCTATGCCTCTTGAAAAATAATCCTTAGCTGCTGGTGGCCTATGACCTGCAAACACTGAGGCAGGCTGTTGCAAAGACTTTTTTTTAGCTTGGAATAGGTGTTTCTATAGTCTATCCTCTCATAGCAATAATCCAGGTGCATGAATTGGGAAGAAGCAGCTGAAAAAAATCCCGACTAACATTTTTAAAGTTAAGGATTAGAGCAAACCGGGTGTTCAGATGCCCGTGGTGTCTTTGCCCTTTGTGAAAAGGCCACAGAAATTTTTCCAGTGATCTCATGAAGCATGCTCTGAGCATTTCGTCAATGCAAGCCGCTGGGGGGGATAGTGAACTGTCATTACGGCAGGTGCATCAGTGAGCAGATACTAACTCTGCTGTTCTCTCACCGTCCAGTTGCCAAGAGCAGGGTATCAGTCTGGCACAACAGGACAAGTTTTATAGGCATTTAGGTGGCAATAGATGCAGACGGACATCTGCCATGATGCTTAAGAAGAGCCAGGCACTTAACACCTGGACTTAAAAAACCAGACTTAGGTGTATCTGAAAAGCTCAGCAGGTGCCTATCTCTACACTTTTAAACCTTTAAAATCCAGCTCTTGTTCAGCATTTTTCTTCCCTATTTGTCTGATAGGGGTGGTAACACCTCCCCATCTCAGAAGAAGGACTCCAGTCTGGCCTTTTCAGTCTTTAAGCTGGATAAACAGTGGAGCATGACATTATAATGCAATACCAACTGTTGTTTGTCTGACTAAAGCAGGATTTTCTGTTTGCTGAGATTTGTGTCCAATCACTGACAGTTAATTGAAACTGAGACTGTGAATTTTGTGAAGTTAATCACAGTATAAAATAAAATTTTCCTTTGTATTTTATGTAAATATATCCCCATCTCTTCTGGCAGCTAATCACAGTTCCTCTTAGGAAAATATTTTTTAACACGGAAATGCTAACTGTGCCGGTTTTAAGCTCCGGAAACATGCGCTATTCTTCTCACTAGATGGAGGTCCAGTGCCATGAAAACTGTAGCTTTCTTGATTCTTCCTGTTAGTGATGAAGTTGAAATGATTGCCACAGAGATCTAGACAAAGCTTTTCAATGCTTCTGTTTCCTCAATAGAGGATGCAGATAAAGGAATGCATAATTATAAATCTGTTGAAGCCTAGAATACCCTCTGGTAATAAAACATTTAGAAAAGGGAATGTAAAAAATGCCATAATGTTATAAAGATTTAGATGCAGATGTTTAGGAGCAATGAAGATTTTATACAATCTAGTCATACTGAATGAATTCTTTTTGGCAAAAGGAACTATTTAATAGATCATATCTGCCTGTCCTATGCTGCATTAATCCTGGCAGTAAATTGCTGTAACTAATCTGTTTTAATTAGGGACAGTAAGGACTGCCATTTATTTTGCTTATCAGCTTTTTTAGTAATCATCTGGCATTGTCAGTACATTTAACACTCATCGGTCCTGGTACCCAAACTGAAGGATGTAAGGCCTTTCTTGAGCAGTACTTTCCAATTGCACTACTGAGCACTGTTTAATCTCCTCCAGTCTTCCAGGGACTTTGCCTTTCACTTCCCAGAAAGTCTCTATCTTTAAATATACCTTTTGAATGTCATGTTAGACATCCCCGAGAATCATTTCTAGAAAGAAAATATAAAAACAGAATAAAGAATCAAGTAACCAGTGCCTGAGCCAGGATTGTCATGTTATTAGTTTACAAGCTGATGTGTTGTAAGAGTGGATGGGCCAGTGCTTTAGGTGATGAGAGGAAGAGGTCCAATTTCTCCCTCTCTTCCAGAGTTTATCACTTCAGCTCGAACACAAAAAGGACATTAAGGCCTAAAGTATCATTTGGGTCTGGTATTTAAGCATCCAAGTTCAAAATCCAGATCCTGAAGATCAGATGTTGGCCTACCAGTGGCTGTAAAGTTTTGTAAAAATCGTGAAGTCTACAACTCTCAGTGTGAGCAGTATCTTACTGGTGAATGCTGGGTGGAACACACCCCCTTCATGCCCAAACCTTAGCAGATTTCACAAATTTGGAGTCCTTCAATATTTTGTCTAATGCTCCTGCCTATTCTGGACTTGTTCATTTTATTTTAAAGATATTTCAATCTCATCCATGCAGATGGTGCTTGTTGTGAGTTCCCTCATGAATTCCCCATCTACAGTGGGACTTAGATACATAAACATAGGTGACTAGAGCCACTGGAGATGCCCTTTGTTACCAGGTCATCAATGTGGAGCAGACAGATACAACACAGTGCGTCTGGAGACTTGTGTCTTCCCAGAGTGGCATCTGGAGACAAGATGGGATACACTAAGGCATTTAAACACACACTGTCTGCCTTGTTTTGGGAACATAAATTTCTCCTTTTTGCACAGTAAAGGAAATCTGTTGAAGAATCATGTGCTCTGCTTAGAAGCCTGGCATCTGCAAATTTACTGTAACAGTGATAAATGCTTTTTTTAGTCATCTCCCGTGGTGGATATCTTGGAGGTAACTTCAGGAGGTACGTTACATGTAAACTAGGGGCCACCATACTTCACAGAGATGAAAATAAATAACTTGCTGTTTATGAGGCACTGAGCTACCAAGGAAATACTGGCTGAGTAAATATTGTCATTAAAACAACCTAGGTAGGCAGCTCCACATCTCTATCCAGGATGTTTCAGCTCCACTGAATCCCATGGGGCTTGCAGGAGAGTCAGCATGAACTGCAAGATCAGGGCTCGAGTTATGAGCTGTGAAAAATTTGTTCTCTTTGGAAATTAACGAACATTTCATTTTGCTGAATTTGGGATGGGTAAAAAAAGCATTTAATAATTAAAAGAAACATGGGTACTGTAATTTATAATCCATTTAGACCTGAATTCCTAGAAAAAAATGATTGTTATATATTTTTGCATTGATCCCTTTGCTAAGTCCCTTCCCCCTGTTATTTTTGATGCTGGCTAAGTTTAACCAGGTTTGAAAGAAGGTAGAGTCCTCAAAGATGTTTTCCTGCCATTCTAATGGAAATAAATATCAGGATAAAGAAGAACTTTATGACTCCTCTGATGAATGCACAGTCATTGTAATCCTCTTTCATAGCAACCTCCTGGATAATAAGGCATGCACATAGCAGGTTGGCCTGTCCATGTGGACCCACCTCCAGATGAGTCATAGTCACTGATTTTTTTTTTCCCAGTGGGTGTATTACAAGTGCATGAGGACAAGCTGAGGTGAGAAGCATGGCAGGGGAAGAGACACAATATAGATTGATATTTCCAGGTCTCTTCTGTTTCTCTGCTCATGTAGTCTTTTCTTTTCTTATTTCTTCAGCCAGTTACTCTCATGTTAACCCATAAATTTTCTCTCTTGCTGATTATACCATATTTACTTACAAACATGATTTAAAATATGTCTACTCGCAAAAATGCAGATCACACAGGAGTTACTTGACTAGGCTTAGAGTTTTTCTAGGTAACACCACAGTTACTGCTGTATCAATTATCTTTGGCCAAACATATACCACACAAATGCTTAAAAAAGAGAAGGCTGCAGAATTTTTTCAGCGATAGTTAGGGCATATTAGTTTTTATGATGCATTTCCAGTTGCTAAGATTATATTTTTCAAAATTGTCCTGAACCCATTATATCTTCTTCCAAGTTTATACTTAAGCCAATGAATATGAGTTATAACATTGTCTTTATTAAATAAATTAGTCATACCTTGTCAGTTATGAAAATCAAAGTCTTCATTGTTTCTGAGGCTGCTTAAGAATCACTTGCTCAAATGTGACAACTATTAAGTGGGGTAGCACATTGTTAAGATTAATATTAAAGGAGTCATCATAAACAAAAGTGAAAAAAAGAATTTGTTGCACAGTGAAGTAAATACTGATGACCACAAACATGAGATTACAGGATTATTAATTTTAAAGATAATTTTTCAAAATCCCTTTAGAATATACACCTGATCTAAGCTGTCTGAAAATTGTTACAACTATCCCAAAGCTCAGATAACACATATGATAAAACATAGGAATTATTTAATCAAAGGCCATTGAGATAAATACACCCACCTCCACAGAACATTCTCTATAAGAAGTGTTAATAATCTCAGAAGGCTTTTCTACACAAGAAGGAGTCATTGTACAGGGCCCACGTGCAGCTTACATCACCACCTGCTGAGATCTGAAGTCCAACACAGAACTCCAAGCACCTAGCTCACACTGCTGGAAAGCCGTTGGACTTTATTTCTGGTTTTTATTTCTGGTGTAGTTCACCGCAGTATTATGAAGACAGAGGGAATTGCCGTAACAGTGAGTGGAATCCAGTGCTGAAGCTCTTACAACAATAATGGGGAAAACAGAGATGTTTTTCTTCAGACAGAGAGTGCAAATTTTTTGCATAATCTCTGTCAGTTTAAGAGGAAATCTGGCATCCTGTCCTTAGTTCCAGGCAGTTTTGGAGTCTCAGGTACTGGAGTACCCCTTACTGCACTCTTTGACAGACTACATTCTCCTCATTGGACATAGAACATTTAGGTGTATAAAAGAGTGAAAGAAAAAAGCATTATTGGGAATTTAACATACAAAAATTGTTATGCAGTCGAGCAGAGCTCCATATCCTGTGCTCCTTCAAACATGTACCAGGGAAATGTTAAAGCTGAAAAACCAGAAAAATTCAGCCTTCGGTTCTCCCTCATGCCTCTTACAATGCTGTGAGAGTTACAATAAAAAACAACGAAACAGATCATTAAAAAATTCAGAAGTTATGTGATGTACATTCAAAGAATGTTTTTATTATACACGCTGTTGTGCTGCTTCCTACTCTTCTTCAGTTCACTTTAAGCCAGAAAGGTTTAATTTTCTCTGTTGACACAGAAAGAGAGCTATCCTGATAATGAATGTGCAAGGCAAATCTGCAGGGAAGGAAATCAGTTTTGTTGAGTAACATTGTTTTACTTTATTCGTGATGAATAGAAAGGCTTATGATGCCAAAGGACTGCAGCATAGTTGCATATAGATTGAGTATGAATGATAAAAGAAATAGAAAATAGAGCCGGAATATCTACTGAGTCTCTGTTTCTCTCCGGTTGCTATAGTAATGTTTGGTACCTTTGTTAGTTATTCCAGCAAGCTCTGTCTCACATTATGGCCCCGGGAGATTTGTCAGTTCAGGAAAACTGAGAACAATAAGCCAGCCTTGGATCTGGAGATAGATCTCATTAGTTCTGAGGAATAAACTCAATACCTAGCACAGACATGGGTAATCAGCATACAGGCACGGAGAGGAATTCCAGGATGCTCTTAATGGGGCTGCCCAGCGTGGATAACACACTGCTCTTCAGCACCCCAGAGAGAGCCGGTTGTGAGGCTGGTGGGTAACTCTACTGAAACTGCCATCGTAATAACAGCTGCTCGTGTTTAAACCTAGACTAAACCAACTCAAAATCTTCTACAGTTTTGGGGGAGTTGCAGTAATATTCAGAGGATCAAAAAACAAAGTAAGGAGTAAAAGGTTGCTTTTTGCCACCAAATTGAGTCTTTGGACCATTCTTACTCTGTGGAGTGCAGATTTGAGATAACTTAAACAGGAGCAGCTCTTTGCAGGTGTTGGTCCTTCTGTCTTTTCACTGTCAACTAAATCATCAGCGTTTCTCTGCTGTTCTGGCAGGAATGAGAGAGAAATGGCATGTGGCTCTGCCACTATTCTCCATTTTCCTGCCTGTTTTGTGGTGTAGATTTTTCCTTAATAACCAAGTCTTTGGCTGATTCAGTGAGAATATAAAGTATTTTACAACAGATAAGGCATGTTTCAGTTTCTCTGTGCTGTAGGGAAACATCCCCCCATCTTGAATAAAACTACACAAACTTTTGAAAGCTGAATATTAACAAAAGCTGCAGCAGAAGCAAAAAAAGGTCTTTTAGTTCTTGTTTTTAACTTTTTTAAAATCACATGACTGAGATCTTACAAATTTGGACCCTCTGCGATGAGCCGTACTCCTTAAGTTTATATTTTTAAAAGTTTCTTGGCAAGTTGACAGGAAGATCAGCGAGGGAAAAGGGATTTTGAAACCTTTGCTGTCAGAGCTGGCTGCAGCTCACTCCTTCCCCAAAGAACTTTCACTCCCTTTCAGTACTCTGTGTGTATGAACACAGAGCTGCCTGGAGTCCTAATAAATCACTTGAGAATGCTGTATTTGTAATAATTGCACTATGACTCTGAATTAATTAACACTGCTCATGTGAAAGGTGAGAATCTGTGAATTCACAATCGGAAATTTGCAAATAGATATTTTTTTGTTGCCGAGAAGCATGTGCTCAGTGAGTAGGGAAGTTACAAGTTTGGTAAAACTTTGATTGCTTTGGGTTTCTCCATGAAGGACCTAACAAAAGGTTTAGGGAGCAGGGAAACCAAAGTTTTCAGGTGAGGCTGACGTTCCTTCCCAAGTGTAGTTAATGGTAACTGCGCACAGAGAACTGTTTTTAATAATGTGAGTTAGCAGTAAGCTGATGATCATAAACTCTGTCATGAACCATGACAATCCCTAAGATCTCAGGAATGCAAAACGGACTTTAACCTGGACCTGTCCACTTTTCTCATGCTCGTTTGCTTGTAAGGGGTAGTCAGCCAGGGACTATTATCAGTGAGAGCTTCTGAAGTCTAATTTGAAAGATTGTAATTTCCCTTGCAACGATTTCAGGTGGATATGCTCCATGATACGGAAGTCTGATGACCAAAAGGGTGTTAGTATTGGAAAAGGAAAAAAGACAAGAATGTGGGGTTGGCCCTTCCGGCGGTGCAGCTCAGACTTTAAAGTCTAGTTACATAGGATACCACAAGGAAAATTATCAATGAACGAAGACTATTAGGAAGGACACTAAATAAGAGGTCACATGGAAAAAAGCTGTTTTCACTTGATGAGGATGATAAAGCCTGTACCTGTCTGGTACAGGTGAGCCTATGGAGCTCACCCAAACTGAGAAGCTTAGGGTGGTGTCTGAATCTGCTCATTTAGGTAGAACTGCTCAGGTCCACTGACTGATTTGGTGCCTGGATGAAACAGAGCCATCTCAACAGAAATGATTGCGAAAGAGGAGGGAGGCAATCAAGGGAAGGATATCATCTGCCTAAATGTGGTGCCCAACTTGTGCCTGCATTTCAGAGGCCTAGTGGTGAAGTCCTCCTAGAGAACATGCATTAGATCCCCAAGTTACTGGTAAATGAGACCTCTTGGAAGTTCTCCAGAGGCCAGCCGGCAACCTACAAATAATATGGGTGATTGCAACCGTAGAGTGCCAACAAGAACTTGCTGTAAATTAGTGCTAATTTTAGATCTGTTCAAACGTGTGTTTGTTCCCAAGAACAAAAAAAAGCTGAAGTGTGGCAAGGTAGAACTCCATAATCATACACAGCTACTAAGCATCCAGTCATTCACAATGTGGACTCTAAAAATGCACCTTTTACAAATTACCTTCCGAAACGTGATTTCTCCTTGTTGCACAGTGTGTTTAAAAAAGAAACCCGATTTGGGGGCTGCATGCTTCACAGGCATTAAAATCAGCTAGCTCTTGAGTTTATTAACACCTCTTTGGAAGCTGGCTTATATATGGCTTGCAGAGCATTGCAAGAAGCTGCAGGGGGCGGTCAGTTATGGAAGGTTATAGGAAGCTTGGAAACATCTGGGAGCAGTTAAACTGAGGCTGGAGGAAGATGTAGGAGGAGGGACGGAGAACTATTATGGATAATCAGACCTGTAAAGACTTTAGGGTTGAACATAGGTACTTGAAAGTATTTAGTATAGTCTGCTGCATTTGATATAACTGAACTGGATTATTCAATTTGTCTGAACTTCTTGGGAAGCCCATATAGTCTGGAAGGGGTGTGTTTTTTCAGTAGGGCTGAATAAGGTACAGAATGGTTTGTTTGACTGAAGTGAAATTTTGTGTTCTGCTCAGGCCTTTCCCTAGAAAGGTGGTTGAAAGCAAAAGCCTCATTTTGTTGCCCAGACCAATAGTGTTTGGATAGGGTAGAAATATGCAGGAATATTATCTCACTCCAGAATTAGAATCCAGCTGAGAAACTGGGAAAACACTTACTGGCAGGAACAAATGTTCTCATATACAAGAGGACATGAAGAATGCCAGATCTCTAGATGCCATATTGGCTCTAGAGAAGGCCTTTTCCACTGTATTAGCAATGAGCTGGCAGATTTCAACTGGAGCATGTTCCATTGTCTGCTTTAGAGCTTTTCTGCTTCTATTCCTAGACAACTGGTCTATTGGCTTAATGAGAGAAATACTGGACTTACTGTCCTAGTTCACAGGGTTAACCATAGGAGACTAAAAATTACTTTGGTGATGGTATAGTCCAGCCTTTACTGTATACTCACAGCCCCTGAGAATCCACTTTTCTCACACACTTTTCCAATATGTTACTTTATTTTGGCTAAGTTTATCTTAGTGTTAGTTCCATCATCCACCAGGCCTCAGATGTTTATTTCTCTGCAGTTTTACATGGGATATAAGCGATGGCTCCAAGCTGTGATTTAAGCAGCATGACCCAACCAGACAAAGAGATTTTTCTTTTGCTTTAGTAAATAAATGGGTTTGTTAACTCAATACCACATATACTGCATCCAAGCAAACCTTAATTAGATGCTCTGCCAGGAAAAAAATTATGTGAAGAGAGCAGTGGAGAACAGCTGGTTCTGTCAGCGTCGCAGTCTTCAGACCTACAAAGGTAAGAGAAGTGTGACTGGCATATTTCCACCAGGAGAGTAGGTAAATGAACAAGCATGGATCTTTCACTAAGGTTATCTTCTCTTAAGACAGGAGGGAAGACAAGCTTTTTTGGTGGTAAGTGAACCTGGAACTCTTGTGCTGGATCTAAATCCCTTGCAATTTCATTATATCAACAGACTTCAGACAGCAGAATTCGCCCTATGTCAAAGACAATTTTTTTTCCCCTTATATTTCTTAACACAAATATATTTACTAAATAGGTTTTTATTGGGTTAGTTTGGTGGTTGTTGTTGTTCATGTGGTCCTAAAATGCATTGTATTCTGGTGTGTCTTGATCCTTCTACTGTAAATATCTTTACTACATTTAGATCTTGACTTTGTTTGAAAGAGCTGTTTACGTTGCAAACCTCCCCTTCCTCTTCTCCCCAACACTCACAATGGCAGCTGCTGCTTCAGCTTGTGTTTTCCATGGCTACACATTCTTGCTGCCAACCCCTGCATGGAAAGCTATCATTTGGTTCTTGGTAGGTGGTACCCGATCAGGTTTGTGATGTGGAGTTTGGAATAAGCCAGGGTATCACCAGCTGAGATCCAGCTGGGCTTTATTGCAAAGGCAGTTTGTCACCTGTGAAATGCTCCAATTTCTGTCCCATCCCAATTTACCGTTATCTTACCACATGACTATTCTTTGTCACCTGAAGGAAGACATTGTTTGCTAAGCTTGCTTCAGCCAGTTCTTCCAGCGTAATAGAAAGGAAATGGATAAACTGCTTTCTCCTTTGTGGTTTTTTCCCCTTTGTTTACTCCAGAATTAACATTAAATTCAAGAGACCAGTAAGTGCTGTTCAGCAATGAGAAAACAAGTGGTTAAAACTACATCATCTCTGGTGCAGTAGTGTAAACACGGTATTGACATACCGGGCTGGTGCAGAAGACCAGCTTCTGAGGCTGAGAGAAGCTTCTGAGAGCTGCAAAGCAAATGTCTCGTATTGACAGACTGGCTATCACAGAGATTACCCTGAGGATGACACCTGAGAACCCTCAATGCAAACATGCTACGGTGATCCAAACTGGATTTGCTTTATAGCTTGCCCCATTCTTCAGTCAATCCTACTGGGCTTCCACCCCATTTTGGTTATCACAAGCAGCCGCATCTCAAATGAAGTTTAAGCCTTTGGTAATGAATTGCTTTCTCCCTTGTGTTTGTGCAACTGACACACCGTACAGCGAGGTTTTACGTGATTCTGTGTTGCAGTACACTGTTATGGACGCTGG
>NW_010430600.1:0-1441 GCF_000710305.1 Buceros rhinoceros silvestris
AGAGGAGAGGAGAGGAGAGGAGAGGAGAGTGCATAATTTCCGTGGTGTACGGAATATGCTCTTGCTATGCACTGCTACATTGGTTTTCTTTAAATAAACTATCCTATTTGTTCAATAAGGGGGTAGAAATCTGAAAAGGAATTACAGTCACAACAGTTTTACATGAGCCTTTATTAACGATTATATAAATTTTGTCATGAAGCGATTCCGCTGCATAAAAGATAGATACTACAAGAAATCCTATTCTCAATTAAGAGAGTTTATAGCAAACTTCCAGAGGAAAAATAGCATTTAAATCCCAAGAGTAAGTGATGGAACACAACAAAATGTGTTGGGATCTTTTTCCATTGTATTTTTTCTCCATAGGTATTTTTAATAGTAAGGCTTTAGAAGGATGAAACTATCAAAATAAACCTTAGCATGAGTAGAATGGACTTCAGGGAAAGTAAGTTAGTCTTACAGCTCCAGAGTGAACACTAAATTTTTAAGTGGAAATTAATGAATTTTGCCACATTTCCAAACCTTTCTTCTCCTTGGAGTCAGCACAGCAATTCAGTGTACCGTACTTTCTGCTTCAGTGACCCTCAGTGTCCTGTGCTTCAGGTCCCGCTTGAGGCACAGTTTAAATTTTTTATGAGGAGGAGTTAGGGTCTGTATCTTTGGGATTAAGGTGGTGAGTAATAAAGGGTGTCTGAATGCAAGTGCCTGAATTACACTCTGAAATTAGTCATCCCTGTATTGCTGAAAATATTTTGATGATTCAGAAACATTGAGGATTTAATGAATCTGTATCATAAGTGGAAGGAAAATTCCTTCTATATTTATGTAGCTCTTGAAGTTATTACAGGACTTGCTTATAGTATTATTTAGGTGAGAATGGTGTTATTTTAAAAACCTGGAAATTATTTTATCTTAACCACAGAGAATTGGATAAAATAGAGAACCATTAATGAAGAGTGAAAAGTTAATGTTATTGCACATCAGAACGACTTCATTGGTGAAGAAAAGGAAATCACATGTTAAAGGTAATTCAAAGAGAAACTGTTCCTTATAATGAAGTAGTATGGGGCAGAAGCTACTTTAAGGGCTCAAGAGAAAAAGATGGAGAAGATAAGATGACTGGATAGTCAGAAATTAGGCAGAAGAATAACAGCAAGTCAGAAAGACATGGTGGATTTAAAGACAGTTTTGGAGTTACAGCTGTTCTGTGGCTGCTATATATTTGGAATGGGAGTTAGTCAGGAATCGTTCCATCTGCCATGAGCAGGATCTGGAAGGTGTTTGGTATTACCTCTTCATAGACTAATGGTACAAGTAGGAAAAAGAGCTACAGGAAGTGGACACGGATGCAGAGACTTTGTCCTAAACCCACAGTTATTTATCAGTCATGCTGCAAAAGTGGCTTTGGCTGCCACATCTTTCCGTCATGTGGGAAGGGCCA
>NW_010430600.1:1477-2445 GCF_000710305.1 Buceros rhinoceros silvestris
ATCAGTCATGCGCCAAAAGTGGCTGGCCCTGCCACATCTTTCAGTCATGTGGGAAGGCCATCTTTCCCTTACTGGTTTCTTATGACAGTTTGGAGAAGACTGGAATACCATGGGGTGTTTGGTTTAGTATTTGCTAAACTGGTGTTTAATAATGGTGTTAGAATGCATTAATGCATACAGAGGATATGTTAAACATAGCAAAAAAACCACTCAAATAATTTAAACATATGAAACAAACACATTCTTTCTTAAACTATCCATGCAACTGTAGTGAAGAGAGGTTAAATAAGCTGTCTTGTCTCCATTAAAAAGAAGAATTCCAGATCAAGAAGTTTATCACAATAAGTACAACTAAAACTACTACAACACAACAAATTAAAGAGGAGTAGGAATATTTTGCTAAATTTATCTTCATGTTACTCAAAACGTACAACTGTGTCTTCACTAGTTGATGACCAGACCTTTCAACAGCAAAGGGCACTAGATAATGCATTAGGCTACACATTAAAAACTCTTAAATTTGCCTTTGTAAGTAGAGTTGAATGGTATTGCTAATTTTAGGGTAGGGAAAACATTTTATGTTAAGAATGAACCTTGCACATCAGTATGTAGGTAAAAAATGCTCTATGTGAACTCTTCTCAACCTTTCCTAAGACTAAATTGTATGTTTGAATGCTTCCAGCTTGGTAGAGCATGGAACTATTTTCTTCTTTATTCTCAACAATGACATTCTGTAAAATATTTAATTCTCACAGCAAAGATGCTAACTTCAGAGAAGTTTCATGACTGTCAGCTATTTCTATGTCATTTCTGTATGAAATAGAAAAGAAGGGAAAAAATAAGGCTCTCACTTTTCCTCCCACTTTCTGTTGCCCAGCCCTAAGAAAAGGAAGTACTTTCTCCCACACTCAAGTCTGAGACCTCCCAGAGTTCTGGGATTAGTCCACTCCCCATTAAACAGACAGAAA
>NW_010430600.1:2547-4971 GCF_000710305.1 Buceros rhinoceros silvestris
TGCTGCTTGAACGGTACTTTTTTCTATGAGATACTCCCAAAGATATCCCCACTTGACCTCTCTGCATTGTTTAAACTGACTTTACTCAGATCTGTAAGCCAGTGTAGAAATTCACTAAAACAGGGAAGTTTTCATGAAGAAAATTAGACACAATACAAATGTGGAGATTTTACTCTCATTTTTATTTTAATGTGATTTTTTCATCAGGCAGGATTTTTTTTTCTCTCCAGTTTGCACAGAGTTGATACAAATTTTTTCTCCCTAACTATGTGGTATGACAGACAGTAGGATTAATACCAAAAAACAAAAGTTCTTTTGCTATTTCACAGATAACTCTATCTTAACAAACTGCATGTAAAACAATAAATCTCCCCCACAATGCCACAGAACAGTTAGTATGTTGGGCTCTGACACCTTAGCAATTCTGGTATTGTACAAATTGTGTAGCATATTATATTTAGTTCTAACTAGCGTGATCACATATATTCAGTATGGATCAGAGCGGACAAACACAATGACCACTGTGAAAGAACTACCAAAGGAGCAGCCACTCCTCAGCTACAGTCACCACCTGCATATTTGTTGTGCTGATAGTTCTTTTTACCATTCTATTGGAGTTAGGTCAAAGGCAAACAATACCCTCAGCCTTGTTTGATTTGCTCAGCTGCTTCCTCAGATCATACATTTCAAACTTCTTTCACATTAAAATGGGAGGGTAGTACCTTCACATATTGTTTTTGTAACTTGTAGGATACAAGATACTGATGCTAAAATCAGCAATCTGATAACTTTGTGAGAATGCTAGGTTTACACAGTTGTTTTATGTTGATATAATGGATATTTCTAATTATCTGTGCAGTCAATAAAATAAGGCATCATATCTCTGTCACTCAATGGACCAAAATGTAATATCCATTGAACAATTTATTTTCTTTTATCAAAATTAGTAAAGTCATGTTGCTAATCCAAACTCTCCTTATTTAGCTCTAAAACAAGTGTCTAGGAATATTTCTTTAAAAATGAAGTAAATACATCCAAACAGATTAGTCTGCCATTATTTTTTTTTACCCCCATGATTTCTTATTTAATCTACATGGCAAATTATTACAATAATTTTTGTTTTAAATCACTTCCTACATGGCAATTGCATGTAATAATAATTTTTGTTGAAGTGGAAATATTAACATGGTGCTACCGGTCTTCATCTTTCTGTTAACAAGTACTACCACTAATGACCTACTGAGTCTGTCCCCTTCAAAGAAGAACTTGAGCAAGAATTTAAAATGTGTAGATGGGTACAAAAAGCTGTTTGGAGCATGGAGACGGTGAAAAAAAAAAGCTTGTCAGTCACTGTCATGGTTTTCCCCTTGACTGACATATATCTGCATTAATACACATTTTTTTGCTAAGTGCCGGTAACCTGTCCAGGGGTAATTAAAGACTGAAAGAAAATGCTAAAAGGTAGGTTGCTGTCAATGACTGGAAACAGACTAGTTTATTGCCATGGGAACATCATTCCATCACTTAGGGAATAGTATCTGGGGATTACAAGTGCTACCAACAGTTGTCAAAATGCGTTTTCTCTTTTTACCTGTAGCTTCACTCTGTCCAAAATAATGATCCTGTTGATTCAAGTGTGTTGCTGTGATGAAATGGTGCTTGGCAGGCACGAGGCTGCTGGGAAAGTGCTGTACATGTGGTAGTGCTTTGATGAAATCTGCTCCCAAATCGGGTATTACTCCAGTTGGAAAGAGCCATGACTAGGACCCCTTTCTTTCCACTTACATTTTTATGACAGAAGATAGAAAAGGGGTTTCACAAAATTTGCAAGATGACAATACACCTCTTGATGATCCCTACAGAAAGATGGAGTACTTTAATGGGCAAAACCATCAAGCTCTCTCATATATCTTACTATTTCACCACCATTTTTTCTTTCATTTCCTGTGAATATGAAGAAAAAGTGATTAAAAACAAAAAGCCAAAACAGCTCATAAGAGAGAATAAACTGCATTGATCGTCTCTATTGGAAAGATTCATACCTGTCAGGAGAGACAAATGGAAGCCAGAAAAACTCATCATTTTTGCCATTTAATAAATCTTCCTTTAATCTGGCTGAGAATTTACCTAAAAATTCAGTGACTTGAGTGTGGTTGAGCAGGATGGGCTAGAAGTAAGGAAATGCAATAATACAGAATTAGGAATACAAATTTCTGCACAACTTTCTTGTTATTTTAATCACATATGACTTCAGGATTTTATTTCAGTTAATTTTGCTTTTGGAGTGATTATTTTAAAAGAATTATAGAGTGGTAATAAATGTTGGTAAACACAACAAGCAGAATAGTAAATCACTGTTTTAGCATTACATGTTCCTCAATGATTACACGGTAAATGTGGTTTCAGAGCCAACAGAAGTACCAC
>NW_010430600.1:5292-5817 GCF_000710305.1 Buceros rhinoceros silvestris
GTAGGGAACAGAACAAGAGTCTCTATGTAACTTTCATTGACCTCACCAAAGCCTTTGACACTGCGAGCAGAAAAGGCCTGTGGCAGATCTTGGAACGATGAGGATGTCCCCCCAAGTTCCTCAAAGTGATTATCCTGTTACATGAGGGGCAGAGCGGCCAAGTCAGATGTGGCGATGCACTCTCTGAGCCCTTCCCAATAGCCAATGGTGTGAAACAAGGTTGCATTCTCGCACCAACTTTATTCACAATTGTCTTCAGCGTGATGCTCCAAAGGGCCACGGCAGACCTCGATGAACAAGACGGCATTTAGATCCGATATCGTACCGATGGGAGCCTGTTCAACCTAAGGCGACTGAAGGCCCACACCAAGACCCTAAATCACCTTGTCCGTGAGCTGCTTTTTGCTGACGATGCCGCCCTCGTTGCCCACACAGAAGCAGCTCTGCAGCGCTTAACATCCTGCTCTGCAGAGGCGGCTCAGCTTTTTGGGCTCGAAGTCAGCTTGAAGAAGACAATAGTTCTCT
>NW_010430601.1:0-4714 GCF_000710305.1 Buceros rhinoceros silvestris
GAAATATATTATAAATTATAACTAAATTATAAACTATTGAAATATATTATAAATAACTTAATTATAATTTATACTACAGCCTCAGTTAGTAAACCTAAAGTACCTGCTCGGGATTGTTCCCAACTCTGTGAAGAAAAAGATGCAGTGAATACTTGGCGTTAAACCACCAAGTAGCTGGGCCTCATCCTCTGTTGGAACAGGCTGGCTTGATCCTGGGTACAACCAAGACAGTGCAGCTCCGAGAGTAACCTCCACTGCTCTGCGGGGAGAAGCATTTACCTGACTTTGGGGCTTGCCAAGAGCCACCAATTTACACGTCCACAGTTATTTTCCATTTTTAGCTGCCCCCTGGGTCCCGCCGCCTGTGCACAGGCTGCTCCTGCTTAAAAAAGAAACAAGGTCCCAGAGGGAGGACTTTGGGGCTTGCCAAGAGCCACCAATTTACACGTCCACAGTTATTTTCCATTTTTAGCTGCCCCCTGGGTCCCGCCGCCTGTGCACAGGCTGCTCCTGCTTAAACAAGAAAAAGGCTCCAGGAGGACGAGAAAACCCTTGGCTGTAGGTTGACGCCAAGCTGTTAGACATGCTGACGAGTCCAAGTCCTTGACAGAAAGGTTTCCTTCCTCACCACCCAGCCGTGCTGGAGGCAGGTCACCACGGTGCCGGCAGATGCCACAAGCAGGAGGGACCTTGTGGCTGACGTGGTACAAGGATCCCTCATGGGGAGACCTCCCCGGCACCCAGTGTGGAGTGGCAGATGCTCTGTGACCCACCAGAGCCGGCACAGCGCAGCACTGGAGCCATCACCTGCTGCTCTGCACATCCTATGTGACGAGATCACATCCCTGGGTCACTTCCCGGCATCTAAATTCTGCCCGGGGAGCGTTGTGCCTTGGCACGGGGATGGAGGAGGCTCACCAAGCCTGCAAGAGAGCTCCAAGCACTTGCTGCCGAGGTATGAACCTTTCAGGAGTTATCTGCATTCTGAAAACAGGCTCGGTGCTAACAGAACAGCTCCAACAGAAGGTGCCGGTGTGCAGGAACGGTGACTGCGCCTGTTCTTCTCGTAGCTTACAACAGGATCTATCATATCCTGCATGTTAGGAGCTCGACATACTTGGGAAGATAATTTTTGATAATACTGTTAGGAACATATAATAGCACTATAAGAGTTCACAAGTGCAGAGACGGTGAGTTTTGTCATTTCCATCACCACAGGTTATTAGCGTGAAATACCACCACATTAACATCTAGAACCTGCGGGACAAACGGGGAAATACTGTCAGCAAGTCTTGGGCTCTTTGTTGGAATTTCTGTGGGTTTTCAAACCCCAGTTGTCTCCATCAAGTAGACAGTTTCAGAACCGACCCAAACTGAAAGCAGTTTGTTTCCACACACCACATGGACTCAGTTTTAAAGCAAACTTGCTATATTTTGGAAAACAAAACATTACAAAACAATCCCCTCTAAGCCCAGAGGTGGTCAGGTACCACCTTCCCGCTGTCATGGGAAGACGCAGGTGGTGGGGGAGGAAAGCCTTGCTCCTCCTGAGAAGCAGGTACGGGTCCTTTCTGGGCGGTTCCCACTTTCTAAATGGGAACTCCACCAGTCTAGTCACCTCTGCCCCTGCCTTCGGGACTGGAGGCTTGAGGCATTTTCCCCACCAGACCATGGTGTGCACACATCCCCCTGGAAGCCCCATCGATACCCGTTCCCAGGCTTTGAAAGCCTTCCAAGCATTTGAGAGGAACGGATCAATCAGTTACACAGGAGACACTTTAAAACCATCCCTCGGAGATCACAAATATTTCAAACAGACACCTCTATCAGACGGGCACTTCAGCCAAATCATTAAAATCTCTGCAATCCACAGAGAACAATAACTTTTTCTTTTCAAACACAGATTATTCTCTAGGTTTCTGATTTACTAAGAATATTTTGATCCACTTACTGCTTGGAACAGCTCCTCCAGTGCTGAACTAAAAGATGAAGGAATTGCACATTTGCGATAATTGAATAAGACGCTTTCTGGAAGTAACGGTAGTTCTGTACTGTCAGATAACAAACTGATGCAGCCAGCACAGGCAGGTCCCCTCCTCCCCGCCTGTCTGCAGTGCCTGGAGTTTTCTAAGGGACAAAGTGGCATTAAAGCCACAGAAAATAAAATAATTTGTGCAATTTTATCCATTTGGTTGGCTGTTTTAATAGAGAGTTAGAGAAACCCCAATTTCATGTTAAGAAGCAACACACCTGCAGGGGCTGCCCAGGGCCCGTAACCGCTCAGGCCACACGCAGCTGCAAGTCACTAAATCACGGGTTGCTATTAGCTAATTCTACCCAACGAGCTCTCTGGGTTGAGTCCCCACAGAGCAAGTGCCGGCATCTCAAATGCTATCGCAGCGGCACTCTTCTTAATTAGTCCTGACAAATCTGGGTAATGAATCACTGAGAATATGAGTTAAGCATAAAACGAAGCGAACAGCAAGAATCTTCTGTAATTCTTCCGACTTCCAGGGCTGCAGAAATTGAGTCGTGTGTTTGTTTTGGAACATTTAACAACAGAAATCAGCAATGAGCTTTGTAAATAAAGTTTTAAATATTTTTTTAAGGTCGCTTCATGACGTTTTAGAAGAGTGCAGATCTTTTCCTCATCTTTTTTATTTACTCCATTGAAGTTTCTCCCCATTCATTTCATGGAAAGTCTGGTCTATGCAAGACTTTATCCTCGTGTATGACAACAAGCAAACTCAGGCAAAACACATTGACGATCCAGTCTCCCCAGCTGATGATATCAGATCCTTTGCTGTTCATGTGCTTTTATGTTATAGATTTTTTTATCTTTATTCATTTGCTTTGATAGACTGAGTAGTAGATAATCATGACTTTTCCCCCCTTTTTTGGTACTTAATCCTGATTTTCTTTTATGACCTATTATCCTCCCTTTTAAATCTTCTCCTTAGCTTCACCTCTCAACATTCACTCACTAGATCCTGACGTTAAGCTCCAGAGAAGTCAGCAGCTGGGTCCTGCTTTGCCATGCTGCATCCCCCAGCCCGCCCAACTGAACCCGGCTGGGGCACAGAAGGAGCTGGGTCCTTGACGCGGGGCTGGATCAATGCAATGTCACCAGACGCGGCCATGACACTGGTGGGGCAGCTGCTCTGCCCCTGGGGAGGCCAGTGCAGGGTGACGCCTCTCCAAGGCACTTCCATAAGTGGGAGCATGGTCTGGGGCCTCTGGATTTGGACCAGGGTCTATCTGCTGTGGAGAAGCCTTCTTCCCAGTCCTTTCCTCCTCTTCCTTTCCTGTGTCCTATCAATTGTCCATGACAGCCACTGGAAAGCTCTTTTAAACAAAATCAAGCTGTACTCCAGGCTGTGCTCATAAAAGATCTTCAGATATTGAGATTCCTGCATCCCGGGTGACACCCTGGCACTTTCAGAGTGCTCCCTCTTCAAGACTCGCTGCTTTTCCCACAGGAAAAAAATTTATTTTACAGTGACGGGAAACATCTGTCACTGATGAGCTGTTCCAGTGATGTATTTTTGTTTGGGATGCTCTGTTGATGTAATTATTGAAACAAGACTTTCCAAACCTCACTCGGGGATTTGGCAAATGCAGGTGATATGTGTCCTCTCTCAGAAAATCCTGGGCTAACAGGATTTCTAGACTGGTTGCTTGAGATAAATGTGTATAGAAAGGAACTGAAAATAACTTGGAGCTACTGCAGACAAAAGCAAAAATTTCTGTGTGAAAACCCTCTCTGTCCGGAGCAGCAGGACACGTCAGGCTGCTTTAATGAGATCCGAGTGACACAGCTTCAGACGGTGTGCCCCAAGGTGCCGGGCTTGGGTGTGAAAGTAGGTGAACTACTTTGAGATGAAGCCCTGATGAGGAGAGATGGGTGGGCCGACAGATCAGGACTGATCCACTTCCACTGAGGTCGATGAAAACTCATTAATTTAAAAGATTGGACCATTAATTTGAAAGCTATTGACAGAGCAATGGGAGCAGGTCTGCAGGATTGAATAATGCAAGGACAGAGGACATCCTTGCTGTCTCCTAACATGAGTCCTAGAGCTGGGTACAAGCAGAACCAGGTTAAAGCCCTTAAATGGGAGATGAACTGGGCCACAAGTGATACCAAAAGGCTCCGTGTGTGTATCAATGTTTTTACACCTAAGAGAAAATGTATTTTATCCTCAGTTCGTTCAAATCAATGGCTTTGCCATTATCAGTGGAGCTGAACGGCATTGCCAGGGCTTGAAGATTTGACTCAGTACAAATTGCAAAGCCTGAGGGTGAAACACTGACCTAGAACCTTCACAGGAGACCCAGCCAGACTTGGGGCATCCTGATGATTCTGAGACAATTCCTGTTAGCAGCGACCCCCTGGAAGATGCACCAGCTGCTGGAGAAAGGCTGTAGCTGTATTCCCATGGGGCATGGAGCCGGTCCTGGCTGCACGTAGCTGTCCTTTCAACTTGCAGCCAACTCACTTTTGGTTGGTGCTGCAAGTTAACCAAAACACTTCGTCTGACCCAAACCAAACATTTTCGAATGAACATCCTAAATATTTTCACTATTTTTTTTTCCAGTGAAACGGAAGCAGATGTTACTACTTCTTGATGTTATTAGGGCATTCTGTTGAAACACAGGGCTGTCAAAACGGAGAGGCTTTCGGTGCACGCCGTAGCCCCGCTGCCGGGCTGCC
>NW_010430602.1:0-2334 GCF_000710305.1 Buceros rhinoceros silvestris
GTCCCCGCGTACCCCCACCCACCCCTCACCCCCCGCCTCCTCGTCACCTCCCAAAACGTCAGGGATTTCGCACAGATCCTTTGCCCAAATATTTTTTTTTTAAGCCCCGGTGCACAGACATTTTGGGAACAAGCCGAACATCCATTTCACATCCATTACCGGGGACGAGGCAAAGAAAAATGGCCCTTTGCAAACCCTACACCGACAGCCAGAAGCTAATTTCGGGAGAAGGGATGCGTGGGGAAGGTTACTCGGAATACCGAAGGAGGAGCAGAGAGAAGCCCTCCATAAGCTTCAAAACCGTCCTCTCCCAGGGCACCGCAAAGCCACCGCACCGCCTCCATCCCCGCGGTGTGCAGCAATATTTGGGGGTAACTTTCCAAATGACTGCTCATGCTCACGCCAGCCCGGGAACAGCGATTCACAGCTATTCTTTTTGAAATTTCACCCTGCATTACATCCTTCCTCAGCTGAATCAAATAAACAGATATGAGAGAAAACCCTTCTCCTCACGAAGGAACAAATAAAAACCGCAAGGACTGAAATTAAGGATAACATCCAAATAACCCCTTCCCCTTTCTTTCCCTGACAGTACAGAAAATGGCCTTCTGAAAAGTTCAGCCTCATTTAAAATGGAATGGTAATACGAATGAAGGAGTTTGCATTGTATATCCACATTTTCCAGAGGTCAATATTTCATCGCAATATTTCTTGTTTTTTTTTCCTTTTCTCGATGAGGAAATAAATGTTCAAGGTATTTTGGCTCCTTTTTAAAATATTTTTTTCTACTTTTCTTTCTTTTGGAACCCACAAAATGCTGCAGACATTGTCTGGAGAGGAGGGTCATCGACCAAAAGGATCTCTAAATTACAATGCCGAGCATTTTTTTGTTTGTTTGTTTTAAATTGTAGCAGAATTCCTTTACAAGCAAATATTTTCAAAGCTCTCTTCACACCTGACAATTTCGACATAAATGACGTGCTTTACTCGCCCTTTCCTTGAAGCCGGGTTTTGGATCACGCTCGGAAATATACATATTCAATATATAATCTTTAAAATTTGCCTGTAGGACCAAAGCGGTCATTGACTTGGAGATTGCTTAATGCCTGTAACTCAAAAATTTTCCAGCAGAGAATTGTCGAATGAAAAGAACCTGAGAGCAGACCAACAAAAAGAACCAGCGAAAACCCCAGTATATTAAACAAAACCAGCAACGAGAACACAAAAACACATAACAGCATGGAGGGAAACCTGTTCTATTTTAAGCAACTTAGCATATAGAGAATTATTTTGGACCCGCTCATTTTTTGACAGAGGTTCTCCGAGCACAAAATTAATGATCGGGTTATGGGACTTCGCGAATTTAAAATATTTTTAATGTGTTTAATTCCCGCATTCAGGTGTATTATTTTTTTAAGTAAGTGATGGGTTTTGTTTTGTTTTGGACTGCTCTACAAATGGGAAAGCCTCCAAGTTCCCAAAGAGATCCTTACAATTGTCCCCCGGATTTTCTGCAAAAAAACTTTCCAGCTCTCTCGCAAGCCATTTTTTATCCATTCTTATTTCTCTGTCCCTCGGAGAGGGGATGTGCGGGGGGGTATTTCTCAGCACTGGAGTCCCCAAATTGTCAGTGGAAAGGAACGCAGAGAATATTCGAAAAGCAGATACAAATGCAGTCAATCGTAGGGACGGAGAAAATGGGGGGCGGGGGGGGGTTAGGAGGAAGAGTAAGGAGGCGAGGAAAAAAAACCCCAAGTATGAATGAGCATGCATTGATTTCACAAAACGAACAATGAAAGTAATTTAAGAGGAATAAGAAATCGTCTCCCTTTCCAGCGGACCCCCCTGCCTTGACAGCGTGACGAATTGCGAAGATGCCACCGGGAAGGAGGCAGAGGGAGTGGGGGTCCCTCCGCGGCCCCGAACCGCGGCCGTCAGCGCAGGTCATTTCGACATTCCGCTTCTGCATGCATCAGCCAGGCTTTGGTGCGCACAACTTGATACCGAATTTTGCAGTCCACTTACCTATCTGTACAGCAAGGACCAGAGAAATATATCTGCCGTTCAACTTAAGTCCCATCCTACATTTAGTAAAACCATTTGCGACTGCAGATCTTTAAATAGTTACTTTGGAGAACGTGGGGGAAAGCTGAAAAACAGGCATTGCCAACAAGTTCCGAGCAGCGGAGGACTTTGCAGACAAGGTGGGGGGGAAGACAAGAGGAGAAGGAGAAAAAGAGGGAGGCAGAGGGAGAGGGCGAGGAAGACTAGCTGGGAATGGTTCGCTCCATTAGGAGGGGGCGGAGGAAGTACAGCCTCACGCCCACCACCGGC